>NW_024580667.1:34172577-34183466 GCF_017639235.1 Corvus kubaryi | reverse complement strand
TGTTGGGGTTTTAGTTTAGTCTGTTTTTTTTTTTTTTTTCCTGTTAAAGGAATTTTCTCCCATATGCATGTTGCTAGGGGACAAATAGCTGTACTTAAGAAAGACAAAAGGGGAGTGGGGCGGACCTGGCTACTCTTTTGTCTACACCTGGGTGTGGGGTCAGTTCGCTCTGAGCGTCCAGAGAGAGAAGCTGCAGAGAAAGGAGCTGCTGCTTCTTTCTTTTTGGCCGTTCTTTCTTCCTGCTGGAAACAACGCCGGGACCCCCAAAAGCCGCTTTCCCTGCCCTGCTGGAGACCGGGCTGTGGCTGCCCTGCCCCGCTGCTGCTTTGAGCTTCCGCTACGCTGTAGCCCTGCTCGCCCTGCCTGCCTGGGCCTCCGTGGGGTTCTCCCATCTGGATACATCTCGTCTGCCACCCGGGATTTGCGTCCGTCCCTGCCGCTTCAGCCGCTGTTCCTGAGAGTCCGGGATCGGCTGCCCAGGGGTTTGTGAAGCCTTTGTTCCATCCCTTCCCGGGATCCCAGAGCACCAGTGCCGCGTGTTTCCCGAGCTCGCTCCGGAGCGCCCCCTGCAGCCGCGGGGGAACCATCGCACCTGCCCTGCTCACCGGGAGCCGCCAGCGCCCCTGCCGGCTGCGAGCGGAACTGCACCCGAGGGGAAAGGGCCTGACAGCCGAGAAGGCTGGCACTGGGTTTGTGATTGCTGTTACTGCCAGAGTTGTTGTTGTTTTGTTTGACTGGTTATATACATATATATAGAGAGAGTAAAGAACTGTTATTCCTATTTCCCACATCTTTGCCTAAAGGCCCTTGATTTCAGAATATAATAACTTGGAGGGAAAAGGGGTTATATCTGCCACTTCAAGGGGGGCCTCTGCCTTCCTTAGCAGACACCTGTCTTTCAAAACCGAGACACAGTTAAAAGAAGAATAGTGACACCACACATGTATGTAACCGGTATATTCTGAAAATGAAGCATAAACCCATAATTTTATGTGAAAGTCTTCTGCTGGATGCTTAAATACACAGTTTTTAATGTATTTTTTTTCTTTTTTTCCCCTTGTTTTCTCTATGAAAATCAAGCTCTTTGCATAATTAACCAAACCTCAAAGATATTTACATTTTAAAAGCCAATCCTTCACCTTCTCATTTTAAAATGAGTAATCCTATATCTTGCATATTTTAAAAAAAGGTCCGGAGAAAGCTTAGAATTGTAATTCAGTATCTGTACTTAGTAAAAATACTTCCCTTGAACATGAAGTCAGTGCTGACCTCTTCAGGTCATTTGTGAATAATAAAATCTTTCTAAAGAAATGTTACTAAATAAGAACTTAGGGAAAACACAACAAGAAGAAATACACTGCCCCTGTATTGTAAAGTGTTGCCACTTTATGGTAGAGATTGAAGAAAACCACAGAGGCGTGTATATCAAATTTTCACTATGATTCTACAGAACACATGAAATCTTTCAACGCTCTGTCTGCTAAAGGCAATATAGTCTTTCTGGCTTTTTTAGTACTGCTATAGTATACAGGTTTCTTAGAGTACAGTTAGTACCTATAAAGGTCAATTCTAACACAGAAGTGTGTGCTACGCTTCATATGGCAGGAGGATAAGCATAAGAGAAAATTGATGACATTTATTTTAAATAAATCACACATTGCACAGCATCTTTAATTCTAAACATAGAAAATTAGACTGTAGTATGACTTAAATGTTTGTCAGATATCAAGAAGGTCCTCTCCACTCTCATCACTCTCCACAGTTAATTGTCTTGTCCACCATTTCTTGACTTCTGATCCACAGGAAGCAGCATCAGACATGGGATTCATTTTGCATGCAACAGATTTCACAGTTGAACGTCCACCAAAACGGAGGTTGACTGAAGACACTGAATGGCTTATTGGTTTGGGGGCTAGGAAATTAAACACAAAGTTCTGTATTAGAGTTGACCTGCTTCCTGAACATTTTTGCTTAGAATCCAGGTATACAGAACTAGCAGGACTACGGCACCTTTAAACTGATTTAGTTTAGAAAGAGTAGGGCTCTGTTCTAATGTGGTGGTGGTTTTTTTTAGTGTTTTTTATTGTTTTGTTTTGTTTGTTTGTTTTCCCAGCTCCAGATGTTCACACTGCTCCCACTAATCTGCTGGTAGAGCAGTTTAACTGAGCAGTGTCTCATTTCTTTCTGCTGGGATAACTGATGCAAGATATCTCTTCTTATCCAGCTATTTGCAACCTAAATGGTTTAGGCAGTACTTACATGAGCTAACCTGCTGTCAAAATGGTGACAGTATTAATGTGAGGAAGGGGGGGTGGGGGAGGTGCTTTTAGGAGTGGGAGCTACGTCTAGAAAGTGATACTTTACTATGGCCTAGGGGTTGAAGCCAGTACAAGTTGCTGATATGGCACTAAACCACAAGTCTAAGTATATTAACTACACAATTGATCTTAATTATGCTATTCATGATTTTAAATACCTGTCTTTGCTGGACTGGAGGCAGACTACTTATCTGTCAGCTGTATTGTGCATGGAGATGACCCTTCTTTTTAGGACCATTCACTGAGGAACATTCAAAATTGAAATGGACCAGATCAGTGCTAAGAAAGGAAACCCTGAGCTAGTCATTCTTTCAAGCTTTCTCACTCGAAGGCCTGTGCAGTTGACTATAGTAGTATGATTCCTCCTTAGCATGTTTCACTCTTTCTCTCTTTTCCAACAAAATGTTGATCTTTGCTGCCCAGTGATATTTAAATGGAAATCATGGATTGAAAGCTCTGTATTAAACTATCCTGTTTCTTGGACAAGTAAACTGGCCACTAAAGTAGGGTCAACAACAGAACAGCATGACTATTTCTCCTACTTCCACTTAGATATGATTAGGGTCTGAATTGTGGCAGCCTTTGAAGGCAGTGCTCTGATTCAGAATAGGACTGACTGATGTCAAAGGTCCTGAGTAAATATATGAATAAGTGAAAAATGCAACCTCTTTCACAGGGCAATGCTTGAACCCATCCAAAATTTCAGCATTGTGAGGAAAAGGAGAAACTGCTTTATTTCAACAGGCATGAGGATAGGAAAGCTGTGATGTGGTTGCAAGCAGCAGCCAGGAGGCAGAACCATGCATCATGAAGCCTCTCTTGGCCTTGTTACTGCACAGCACCAATTTTGCATGTGGGGACTCTACTGATAAACCTTTTTCACTTACCTGATGGCAAATGCCATTGTCCAAATTTCCGCTGAGGTTTCCCAGCATCTCCGGAGTCTTGTCTATAGCCACCTCTGTCAGAAAGTGTCGGGCTAAGGAGCTGCTGCTGGCTACTTGTCTGAAGAGAGGAAAAAGAATCTCAGTCATAGCTCCCCCCTGCATGTGTGTAAGCCTAGGAAGGGATACCTTTCTATTCTGTTTTAAGATTTGTCCATGAATACAAACAAAACATGTTGCCATTGGTTAAGGCAGCATGCTTTCTACTCTTTAATACCCCAGAAAACTACTACTAACAAAAAGATCATGTGGGCTCTCTTTGCCATTCATCCTATTGAAGGGTATGAAATTATTCTCAGCCTACTCCAACTACTGTAGAAAGCAGCCCTTACGTTGTACCTTCTATATTCCCTATCCTGGAAGAGCCCAGGACTCCTGCTCAGAGGTCCCAGCATGCCCAGTGTTTTCACTCTCAGTGTAAACACCATTTCAGAATGCCTGAACTGGAAAGCTTCACATCCCCAAGCCTGCACACCGCTCATGCAAGAGCTGAAAGATGGGGCTGCCAGAGTTGTACAGCTGAGTTTGCCCTTTATGGTGATAGCAAGACAGCTAAATATATCGGGGAATTACTACCTTGGAGCATCTTGCCTTTACATCTGATGGCATAGACTGAGGTAAAACAAGGTATTGTTTTTAATTTTTTTCAGCCAAAATGATGTTTAAAAAAGAACAAATAAGAAGCATGGACATTTTCTGATTTGTTATGAGTAGCTGATAGTTTTCTGGATAACATACCTCTGGCTGTGCACTGTTGTCTTGATTAATGGCATTCATATCTTCACTTGGCTGTGTTGTCTCAATGCTGGGGGGATTCAGAAACCGGCTCAACTCCTGCTGTTGGCTCTCTCGTAGGCTATGGATAATGCTGCACGACTGCTGCTGTTTCTATCAAGGTACAATATGCGATGAAAAAAATGTCACACCAATGAATCTGATTTTTTTTTTAAGCATTCTAAATATTTAACTGAACAGTGAGCACCAGCTGTGGATCCCAGGTGCATTGATAAAGGTCCACATATTAGATGTCGCTACTTAAATAAAGTGAATTCCAGCATATTTGTAACCTTTAGGGAATAGAGGCTGAAACTCATGAACTACATTAAGTGGAAGGCACGTTGCTCAATTGTCGGTTTAAACCTAGAGTTTAAACACATACAAAGTTTTGAATTTATCAGTTAAAAGTTCTTGCAGAGAAAAAGAAACCAGGCAATTGGTGGAGATTCACAGGTAATTACGTGAAGGCAATGAAAAAATTCTGATTTCTTTCATGGACTTTGGAACGGGCTGTCAGTAAGACTGAATAAAATAGTAGTGAAAACCTTGGGACTAAGTATAGATTTGCAGTACAAATAGAAAAACAAACCTACTACCATTATGATTTTACAATCTAATTTGCTTTTAAATTAAAATAAACAGCACTTAGGAAGGGTTTCACTTTCCTGGGTAGTTTTCACATAATCCCTCTAGGGAGACTTACAGAATAACAAGAGAATTTGAAAATATATCTTAACTTCCATAATTACATTCAGTTTATAAATGGTTCATAGAATGTGAAATGATCTGAACCATATTATTAGAGTGAAATGAATAGCATATTTACTTTAACATAGTGTAGTTCAGTATCATAATGAAATGAACAACAGAGTTGAACAAACCCAGAACTGAGGGCTGAGATTAAATTTATGGCCGTTATTATTACAGAGATGAGATCAAAATGAAACTATGTATCATTGAACACTGATGTTTCAGCTGGAATGTACATTATATTCAAAATGTCCAGCTAAGTATTTTTATAAATTTACAAACAGAAGAAGACAGATGCCATGATTACAGATCACTATGGAAAATCCCCAATCACAAGAAGAAACTTTTCATAAAAATAAAATATATATGTGTCAAAACCTGGACTCAGACTTACAGTAACTGAAATATCAGTCATCAATGCAACCAGGCTGTGACTTTTCATATAAAGGAAGAGTTGGTTTTGGAAGAAGAGACGAAAATAACTGCAAAACTTAAATCAAATGTCGTGATTTTTTTTTGTAATATAAATTTAATCCAAGCCAAACTTTGACCAGCATATATTGTAGGCATCCTGATCAAAGGTAAAATGTTTCTAACAATCAGAAACACTGCATAATCAGAACACAGAAGCACTGGCTGGGTCTCTTCTAATAACTTAAGAGACTGGGGTTTCCTGCACTGCTCAAGGCAAGTGACAAGCCAGGATTTGTGTCATCTGGCTAATCTTCCCTCTACCACGTCAGGCAGCTTCAACCACTGCCTGCTGGGAGTGGTCTCTGCCTGGACCCATGCCTGGAGGGCAGTGATGCTCCCGCGGGCAGGGATGCTCCTGTGGCAGTGGTCTGGGGAATATGAGTATGGACAGGAACATGCTGTGAGTGTGGGTGACCCCATCCCAGTCCTGAGCCAACACCTTGCCCCTGCTTACTTTACTGGCTACAGCGTGCCATGTTTCATACACCTGCACACAAAGTAACTGGAATGGCTCACTCAAATGATTTATCTTAATACAGGCTCCATTTGGAGAATCATCTACAGGTTTCTCATCTGCCAGCAGAGGCAAGGAAATTATACAATTGCATTCTGTGAGGAAAGATTAGGCCTATGAAGTTTCATTGAATTACATTATTTTTTTCTTTATTCCTTTGACTTTGGTCTCTGCACATGCATCTTCCTGTTGTATTGAAAAGACAGATAAAGTTTGGGCAGGAAGACAGTTTTTGCCTTAAAAAAAAATGCTTATTTTTGTACCACTTTCAATTGACCTGTAACAATCTTTCATTTTTGCTCAGTTAGCAACAGCTACATACTTTTTCAAATAAGTGTTAAGATGACTCCAGAGTAAAGGAAGCATAGGAATAGCAGATTCCAGTACCGTTGAGCAGTTCAATTTATGCAACCATTTAGATCCTGCTTTAGCTTGACTTACTGCTCTGATTCGCTTTAAGCACTTTTTCAGCCACATTCGTATGGTCTGTTTGGCCACTTCCTCTTCTATGGTATATTCCAGTTGTTCCCTAGCAAGCAGCTCTTCCAGTTGAAGACTTTTTCTGATATCAACAGACCTATATGAAAGCATGCTGGAAGAAACAAAATTTACTTATTTTTAAATGCTGGTGTCTTTACATCTTAATTTAGAAAATCAAAGCTCATACTTAAGATCTTAGTGTGAAAATACGTAATTCAGGTAGCACAGTAAATTCACATTGGAAGCTAAAAAATTGCTGAGATGATTCTAGAAGAGACTTATTGTGCTCAAAACAAAGACCTCATCACCCACATCCAGCTATCCAGTACAGGTGAACTGCTGAACTGTGAGGAAATAGGGCATTTGTGGTGGTTTGGGGCTTTTTTCCCCCTAAGTGTTTACGCCTGGATAACGTTCCCATTTCTATTTTATTTCTAGTCAGGGTCACTGTCATGTTGCTACACTTGAAGGTACATTTCATTAGTTGGGATACAAGAGGGACATGTGACTGTAGTTTGTGACAAACCTCCTGCAATGAAAATGTTAAAATACTTACAGCTGATTCCCTAAGACCTGTATTTTCCATCACTAATATTTTTGCAGGAAGAAAAAGGGAAATCTAATTTTTGTAAAACATTTAAAATTGAAGTGCTTCTGTAGCTACCAGTCTTACCTTCTCCCAAACCTAATGACTACCTGTTAGCCTGGAAAGAAACACAGGCTGTTATACATGTTCTAAAACTGTAGAGAAAATCTCAGGGTACCTGAGCACGTCATGAAAAGTGACGTCACCACCATTGTGGAGCCGCTCCATTTCATAGCACATGTGCTTGAACAGCAGCTTGTCCTTGTCAAGATCCACCTCCAGCCTGCCTCGCAGAAGCCTCAGCAAAAACTTCACGCGGAAGGTAGGGATTACACCCTGTGTTAAATTGCATAATGGATGGTAAATTATTACTGTGATCCAACAACCAACTCAGGCATTCAGCTTGATCACTGAGAGAAAAACTATTTCTCCTAGCCTATTTAAGTCACTGTGAACACATTATTGAAGAACGTGCACATTCAGCCAGTTCTTCAGCTAATTCACAGAAGTCTTTGTGGTTATTTGACTCATATACAATGAGACTCTATGCCGTTCATTTTGCCAGAAATTTTCAAAATTGCTTGGGGATTTAGTTTCCCCATTTGCATTCATCTGTAATTAGAATCATACTCCCAAAGAGCTACCATTGAAAAATGGAAATTAAACTGTAGCTTAAACACTCATAGCCATGCCTATAACTCATTGTAAACCTGTGCCCTTCTCTGTGCATCTCTGTAGGAACAGGAGAATGTTGAGAGTTTACTGGCTTTTTAGAGGTTATCTGCTCTAAGAGGCAGCGCATCCTGCACTTTTGGTGACAACAATTTTTATCTATTGTTGCTAAATTAGGACTGAAAGTACTTCCCTCTGAAACCGTGGTACTCACAATCTTCAAATATTTTGTTCTGCTAAACAAGCCTCATCAGAACTATTTTTGCTGCAGGGTGTTGTTCTGCATCAGAGATACTGTCAGTGCTGGGCACGATGGATTCAGAACTCTCTCCCCTCCGTGAGTACAGACAGGAGCTTCCATCTCCAGCACAGCCACATGCCAACTACAGACAACCACTTCCACCATAATGTTGTTCGCATTCAAATCTTAGTGATGTTATGAATCATTCAGATGATGATTTAATTTGTGTGGGCATCTGAGCAGCTCAGTATCCCAGATGTTATTCTCATTTCAGAATCACAGAATGGTTGAGGTTGGAAGGAAACTCTGAAGCTCACCTTGTCTCACCCTTCTGCTTAAGCAGGGCCTCCTAAAGCCAGTTTCCCAGGATCAGGTCCAGATGGCTTTTGAATGTCTCCAAGGATGGAGACTCCACAACTGCCCTGGGAAACCTATGCCAGTGCTCAGTCATCATCACAGTGACAGTTTCCTGATCAGAGGTAACTCTTGTATTTCAGGTTGTGCCCATTGCCTCCAGTCCTGCCACTGGGCAGCACCGAGCAGAGCCTCGCTCTGTCCTCTCTGCACTCCCCTGCAGGTATTTATATGCATTGACAGGATTCCCCTGAGCCTTCTCCAGGCTGAACAGTCCCAGTTTTCCCAGCCTTTCCTCTCAGGAGACATGCTCCAGTCTCTTCATCATCTTTGTCTCTTTGCTGGACTCTCTCCAGTATGTCTGTGTCTCTGTGTACAAAGGAGCTCAGATGTGAAACCAGGACTCCATCTGAGGCCTCACCAGGGCTGAGCAGAGCAGAAGGACCCTCTCTGCCCTGGCCTGCTGGCAATAATTTGTCTAATGCAGCCCAGGATACCATTAGCCCTCTTTGCTACAAGCGCAATGGTGGCTCATGCTCAACTTGGTGTCCACCGGGGCCCCAAGTCCTTTACTGCCAAGCTGCTTTCCAACTGGGTGGCTTTAGCATGTACTGTGCCTTGGTTTATTCTTCTCCACATGCAAAACTTTGCAGTTCTCCTTGTTGAACTTCAAGAGGCTCCTGTGAGCCCATTTCTCCAGCCTGTGAAGGTCCCTCTGGATGGCAGCACGACTCTGTGGCAGATCAGCCACTCTGCCCAGCCTTGTGTCATCAGCAAGTGTGCTGGGGGTGCCCTTTGCCACTCTGTCCATGTCATTAATGGGGATGTTGAATAGGACTGGACCCAGTATTGACCTAGAACCCTGCCAATCATCAACTTCTGGGCCTGGCTATACAGTTTTTCAATCCACTTCACTGTCTTCTCACCCAGCCCATACTTGATCAGTGTCTCCATAAGAATTTTACAGGAGATGGTGCTGAAATCTCAGCAAGCTCTTCTGAAGATCAGACACAAAAATGGATATGAATCTGTAGACTTCCAAGGGAACAACTTTCAGGGAGCTGGGAGGAAAGATGGTATTATACTGATCCTATGAATAGGTATGTTTGTTTGTAAATCTGCTATTACAAGCACTTCACAGAATACAGGTTAGTATTTGAAGCGCCATGAGCAACATTAAATCATGCTCACTTCTCAAATTTGACCAGTAACTGCTCAGAGAATTTTGTCAACACACTTTGTTTTCTCTGTATTCGTTTTCAAGAAAAACTGGAAATTTACTGTATTTCTGTGCTTATTATCAAGAAATTATATTCTTACCTCTCTTTTGTCATCAACCATGTTCCATATAATTTGAAAATGCCTTAGATCATTATAACTTAAGAGCTGGTCTTCTTCAGTTGAGTAAAACAATGAGAAATTCTCCACAATGATAGCTGAAAACCACAAGAACAAAATACACCCTGAAGAAAGTCTGTTGTTACATTGTAACATCTAATTCTGTTGTGCAAACACCACATTAACAAACGCCTGTATGCTCAGACAAGGATTTTGAATGCATAAGATACTATCTTGCCACATCAGTATTCACCATGCTCACTTTTTAAGTGAGCATGTATCTTTAAGGCTGTATCTTAAATGCTGGTGAGATACCTAACCTAACATCTAAGATCAATTCAGTGAATTCCAATGATGTTTGAACAAAGGTTTTCTTTCTTCAGTTAAGCTCAGAAACCAGTGTTCCATAGGGTAACTCTACTCTACAAATAGAAAATATCTCTTTGTTCAAAAAGCTTTCATTCCCAAACTTCCTGAGTTTTAGCATTCCCCTGCCAAAGAAGTATCAAAATCATTATATGCATACAAGGTAACACTGACGGTACAAGGTAGCCTCATACCTGAATAGCACAACAGACTCACATCTAACAAACTACGTGCCAAGATGGATCTTTTTGTTATTAATGTGTATTTTCACTTACCAACAAGCAGATTTAGCATGATGTATGCAATGATGACATAGAAAGAACAGAAATACATAAGAGCACCAGCATAATTTCCACAGTCTGTTTTCCAGTAGGTGCTGTTATCTGGTGTACAAAATGGAGGCTGAACCTTCAAACCAAAAGAAAACAAAGTAAAGTGATAATAAGAATAAAAAAACTACTAATTTGTCTGCAATCAATACAATATTTAATATTATTTCTTTAAGGCTTATTCCCAATTAGGGAATAATACTGTGGGCATTAATGTGGGCAGGTTTTTTTCTTCCTTTAGTAGACAGAAACCAGGAAAGAGAGAGAGGTATGACAAAAAAGGCTGAGGCATGGATCTTACTACCACACAGAGGGCACATTGTGCATTATGCCACTATACAGGAACAACCTGGTGCTTTGAAGCATAGTGGTTTTCAAAACGTTTCTTCCCTGCTCATTAATTTTAAAAAGGAAAGGGATATGATTTTCCTTGCAACAGAAAGCACAGATAAACATTTACTTGGGCAAAATGTAATAATTCAAGGCAGAATTTTGAGGTCATCAAGACTATCTTTCACATAGAATGAGCCAAAGTACAGGAATCAAAGACAAGGTTAATCTCAAAAGACATCTTGCCCCAGTCAAAGCAGAGATAATAGTGAAAAATTAAGTTACTGCATTTCTGATTTTGAAACCATCTTTTTATTTTTGTTTTTAAATCAACTAATAGCCTAGCTCCATGAAATATTATACTGTGAGTATGAGACTGGAACTGCAATTTGTGTGTCATGTTCCGAGGTTTAGTG
>NW_024580667.1:34154032-34172567 GCF_017639235.1 Corvus kubaryi | reverse complement strand
AGGCTTCAGAAGGTCCAACCAGTACTTGAAGCAGAGTCAGATATAAGAGGATGATGCTAATGCTTTTTTTCTGCTATTAGTTTATTTTCTGCATTGGTGACAAGGAAGGAAAGAAAAACATTAAATTACACTTGATACTTGCTGTTTTCAGATCTCATAATTTTTAAATCAATGTTTTCCAATTACTTGTGAGGAACAGTACAGTGCTGTAACAACAACAAACTGGTTATGCAATAACAACTTTCTAAGGCATTTCTAACTCAGGTCATATTTAAGTCAGCTTTTATCAGATGATAATTACTGTACCATAAACCCAAACTCTTCAAATTCCAAGTGCTCACTTTAAAACATGTGAAATTTCCTCCAAAATAAGTATCCCCTCTTAACTGAATTACCAGGAAAAAAAAGAAAAGCTAGAAAGATCATGAGGGATCTAAAAATCACAGAGATCCAACATTAATAAAATATTAAGAATGCTCAGTGAAGTCAATGCCAAAGAATAGTAGTTATTCATGTAATTTAAAATTATGTATTTTAGCAGCAATCCCTACACTCTATCTGTTGACATGCCTTCAGTCTGCTTCTGAAGAAAACCAGAAGTAAAATTCTCAGCCAAAAAAAAGACATGCCACCACTTTTTTTCACATTCTTTTTGCGCTTAATTTTATAGCCTTAGAAAGAAATTATCGCTTTAAAAAATATTTCATTTGTGAAAATAATAATAAATAATTATCTGTACATTACAATTTTTTTAAATTTGTGATGAACTTCTGCAGTGTGTCAGCCTTGATACTGCTATTCATCATATTGTTAATACCCTTTATATTACCATAAGAAATAGAAGTAACCTACTGTTCCACTTCTAATTATTTACCAATTTTAAAACAACATATGGCTGAGGTTAAATACATTTTTGTGAGTTCTGTTTGTTTGGCAAAATTTAGTATCAGCTTAAAATACTCTTTCCTTTAAATTATTTTAAGCTTACACCTAAATATATAGGTAGTATTCTAATGCATTTCAATCAAAAATGAGTAAGACCAAGGCAGGTTTTTGTGTTGTATGTTTTTAGGTACTTCACAGAACTGAGTAAATGCTGCTATTCCCATCCTCCTGCTGCAACACAAGCAAAGACAGATCCTGAGATTAACAACCCTGTGAAGTAAAAGCAAAGGCATATTTGCATCTTCCAAAATACCCACTCAGATAAAATCTTTCTAAGCCTGCTTAACACTCTGAGCTTACCTATCTTATTTACTCTTTTTTTCTGTACCACTCTTGCTTCATCTAAGTGCCTGAAGCACCTCTCCACCTGTGCTCATGAAATCCCTTAATGTCACTTCCAATTCCTGCACCTCTCCAGGTCTGGGTGAGGGCATCACCTGGGCCTGGGCTATGGGGAAACACACAGCCTCTGAAAGCACCTTTTCCAACCATGCCCTGGAAAATCTGATTCCACCCACGTGAAAATCTGATTCCAAGATGTTCAGAAAAATTACTTTATTATTGAATAACAGGTTTTTATCCACACTAAAGAATAAAATGGATGGGAAAACACAGACTTGTCTCACTTTCTCCAGACAGTGGCAGAGAAATGGAAACAACAGGACGGAAAAGTGCAAGACCCTTCCTGACCTCCCTTCCACACCCAAAAAACTAAATGTTTACTGTGATAATTTTTGTGCCTAGGATATGAAGCCTGTCAAGGATTTTGCAGCATATGTGCAGCAGTACATAGAGAAATAAGCTTTGCAATGACTTACAGTCAGAGACTAGGACTGTAGCCAATCTTTATTGTAATTTTTCAGTGCAGAAAAACTACTTTTTTGGAGACAATCATCTCATAATGCTTGAGAGCAGATTTAGCTAACAAAAAACCCCACAAAAAACAGGACAAAGTGGCAAAGTTTTTATTCTGAAAGTGTGGGAGGGAGCAAATGAGCATCTTTTCATGAAGCACATAAGGAGAAAATTCTCAGATCAGAAGCAAATCAGAGTGCAGGTGTATACAATTTAAAGAAATAAAAGAACAGCGGGCTATTGCAAAAATGGAGCCACTCTTAGACAAAGTACATAAGCAGCAAAGTGAGGTTTTTGCCCTGCAAATTTCTGAGCTCGCCTGCCTAATCTATAATAAATGTAAGTGGATAACATGCTATTAACTCTATGAAGACAAAAAAAAATGGTCTCTTTCTGGGGTGTTTGGACAGTTTCAAAGCAAATTTTTCAAGAGTAACAATCCTGTGTCTCATTCATTGTGTTAAAGATCATTTTGATCTCACTCCTGGCAGACTAGGGTAAATAAATGAAATGAAAATTATTGTTCACAACCTAAGAGTGACAAACTAACTGCTGTACTACCCAGAAGGCTTACTGCTGGTCTTAAGTAAATACTTTCACAAATTCGGAATCCTGGCTTTGATAAGGATCAGCATCTTCTCCCTGGAACTTCCATTGCAGGGCAGATTTCTCCGGCCCTCAGAGGAGACGCTGAGCTGAGCGCCTGTGTGGCCGTTTGCCAAGCGATACTTTCGTGGAACTCCTGGAGCAAAGCATCGCACTCTGACACATTTTGCCAGCTGTCCTATATTCTCAAGCACAGTGACAAAATAAAACCATCTCATTATTTGACTATTACCCATGCTAATCCATGCTGCTTGGCCAACCAGTGTGAAACTAAATAGCCGATGACATTTTTTAGGGGAAAAAAAAGCCCAAATCTAGGGGTTTGCAGGACTGTGGAATTACTCCAAGAGGCTTTCTGATGAGTCATTATCCATCTGTCTGAAGCCTTTGGCAGCAAATACATTAAAAACATATTATGACTGCACAGCTTTCGCTCTGGGTCCTTGCTCCAGATGGGTTTTTTTTTGCGTCTATGTACTACTGCTCTCTACATTTTTTGCAGGATATTTATTCATGTAGTGCTAACTATAATAATTGCAGAATATTTATTCACTGAGAATTCTGCTTATACCTCAATATAAAACAGCTGTTGGGTGGCCTTGGATGATGCTGTTTAAAACAGCGGTTGTAAATATATTATTTCCTCAGACTACACCTGCATCAGCCAAATTTTCCTGCCTGTCTCTTTTTCCACAGGTGCCCTGAGGAAGAGTTTCATTCTAGGCAATGACCTACATTAGGGCAGGCTTGCTGCTGCAGCCCTGGGGAGCATCTTTCAGTGCTGTTCTGCCTCCCCACTGTGGAGCTCCAACTCTGACTCGTTTTTCATGCAAAGTCTCTTGCTCAGCTTCAGTCTTCCAGGGAATAACCTGAACATCTTAAGAAAAACGATCCATAGGAACTATTCAGAAAGGATTTAATTACTTGATACTAGTTGTCACTGAAAAATGCTCTGCTCATGCCAGAGAGAGAAAAAAACACCAGGTAAGAGTAGGAACACTCCTACTCAGGAGAGGTGATTCTTCTCCTCCACTCCACTCTCATGAGTCCCCGCTTGAGTACTGTGTTCAGCTTTGGGGTCCCCAGCATAGGAAGGACATGGACCTCTTAGAGCAAGACCAGAGAATGTTCACAAAACTGATCAGAGAGCTAAAGCATCTCTCCTATGAAGACAGGAGGCCAAGAGAGTTGGGGTTGCTCAGCCTGGAGAAGATAAGGCTGCAGGGAGACCTTCCAGAGGCCTTCCAGTACCTAAGGGGGACTATAAGAGATGTGGAGATTGACTTTTTACAAGAACCTTTAGTGATAGGACAAGGGGGAATGGCTTTAAACTGAAAGAGGGTGGGTTTAGATTAGATATTAGGGAGAGACTCTTTACTGTGAGAGGGGTGAGGTACAAGAAGATGTTGCCCAGGGAAATTGTGGATGCCTCATCCCTAGAAGTGTTCAGGGCCAGGTTGGGCAGGGCTCTGTACAACCTGGTCTAGTGGAAGATGTCCCTGCCTGTGGCAAGGGGGTTGCAATTGGATAAATTTTACAGTCTCTTCCAACCCAAATCATGCTATGATTCTATGTCCTGGTCTGTTTAGGGTGTAACTACTATGACTACACCCTCCTAGAACACGGGAAAAAACTCTACCCTAGAGTACAGATATCCAGCAGCAGTGGATATAAAGGGTCTCTTCTGCATAACTCTAACTATGAAGTCTTATGCAGCCTGTTGAGAGACAGATGTACCTTCACAGAGTGACCCTTCGCAACCTATGATGTTGAAGTAAGAATGGTTCTCCTATACTGGTCATAAAGAACATATGAGGCAATGTCATAGGACAATCATCTCATGCTAATTGCTGAAGTTCAGAAAAAAACCCCAAAGCCATTGGGTGTGGAAAAAATACTGAATAGTAAATATGTGGCCAAGTGTTATAACCATAAGCAGCATGTCCTTTAATAACTTATGCAAATGAATGTACAATTTCTCTTATTTTGTGTTTAGTGTCACAGGGATCTATACTGCCAGCAATCCATCAGTATCTAGCACAGATACTCCTCTATAAATAAAAACACCGGGTGAGCACTTAAAAACAATTGGCATCAAGGAATTTTGGGGCTTGAAGTGGTGCTAGTGTTTACTACTCAGCTTCATTGAGTGCACACTGCAACAGAGGAAAACCCAGAAATATCCCTATATGTTAGAATAAACTAGTTATAAAAAAAAGTATATTTAACTATTTAAAAAGTTTATTAAACAATCATTGGCTCATGCTCCAAGTTGTGTTCAGATACAGAGACCGTAGGATCCAGACAATAGGATTTGCACTCAAGCCCTGTGAATACAGCCCACAAGGGTTCAATTATAGGATCAGGCATAATACAGTTTGTGAAAGAGAAAGAAAAAAGAAACCAACAAATGACAGTTGTATGGCTTGTGGTAAGTGAAGTTTAAAGATGATTGGCTAGTACTTCTCAGGCAATCTCTCTACATCTCCATACTACATCTATCACCATAGCAACTGCAGCCTTGGAAGTGTTTCCAAGACTCTAAGAGCAATTAATTTCACAGGAGATGCAAAACTGTATCCCTGTTCTCTTATAAAGGAGTTAGATGGATCACACCAAGTACCCCAACAGCCTAAATACAACAGTTATCGCAATTTACTTTGTAGGATCTTTTACTCACGGTTTAGATCGTTACTCAGTAGTGCATTACAGGCATGCAATTTTAGGAAGGTGGAGAACAGGCTCAGTCCACCAAGACTGGAAACCTGTGAGCTAGTCCAAGGCAAGTAAGAAATCCTGGGCAGCAGTCTGGTCACTGCTTTAGGTGACACGGAATCCAGACAGCAGACAGTCTGCTCCCAGCAGGACATGCAGCAGCACATGGACTGGGAGAGGTCTATGCTAACAGATCTCTCCTCATCTTCCTAACTTGTGGCACACAGGCTATCTAAAGAAACCATTATCCCATGTAAACAAAAGCTTTCTCCACAATTGTATGGCATCACTAATACTTCCTCTTATGTGCAGCAGCCAAACAGGAACTGACACCAGTGTTTGTGCTCTGGTCAGTGGCTTTACTATCAACTAGAACGCTCTGCAAAAAATCATACTGCTGGAACAAAACATCCTATTAATCATCACCCCACAATGCTCAGTATTTCAGAAACCAACACACACAGACAAGCATGTTGAGAGAGACACGAGATACTGTGATTTAATTGAAAGATAGAGATTCTTTCTGGACAGAGAGTTAATATTCTAGATAGAAGCTTCAATAACACAATGGTTATAAATTAATTTTATTAAGTATATTTTAAAAGATGTGGTTTTCTAGAGACTGAGATGTCATGAATATCCAGGTTCAGAGGAACTCCCCCCTCCTCATCAGTCCCCCTTTACTTATGGTGCTCTCTGTGTCCCACCTTTGTGCTTATGCATTTGATCAAAAAATGCATGCTCTTCATCTGCACCTTGTTTCTGGCTCACAACCACCCAGCTTGGAAACCAGTGTTACCAGTGAAATTTTAGGCAGAATATTGCACTTAAACATCCATTTCCTGCAGTAAAACACAGAGAAAAAGGGTAATGTACTTAAAGTCAGCTCCTGCATACTTGGGAAGAGGGACAGTGCCTGAAAGTCCTGGCTGGACTGGCTGGTCCTGGTAACATCTGACCTGGCACCAGCATAAAAAACTGCTGCTTTTTCCTCAAACTGCCACTCATCAGCAACAGTCTTCCTGCAACCAGGATTTCACCTGATTGCTCATCATCATTAGTAGCCTTATTTCATTGCTTTCACTACTAGTGACTCCTTTTCCTTTCCTGCCTTGTAGTTTTCAGAGCCAAATACTTGGAGAGCTTCTAATTATCATTATTTCCTCCTCATGGACTCCTAAATTTATCATGGTGTTCCTCAGCTGGTATTCATTTGCCCTTTTAATCTCTTGGGCAGGCAGTTATCACCACATACCTACTACTTAACATTACCAGCAATCTTTTCTTAAATGTTATGCATAAATGTGAAAGTATTGGAAAGGTCATAGCAAGCATAAGAAGCAGAGTGGTGGGACTACACTGAAGCAGCAATTAAGAAGCCCACTTCAATTCAGTACTTATATTTGAAAAATATTCCTGTTCACCTCAGCTTTTCATCAGGGAGGGATGAGGTTGGATAAAGATTTTGAACCCAAACCTATAGAAAAGTGTCTGAAGCAGCTCCTCAGACCACAGGGCGGTCAAGGCAGCCAAGATACAAAAGTCCTCCTGGTCATGGTGCAAAACTGTCCCAGCCTTACCTGAAAAATTTCACTACTCATGTCACCATGGGTTTAGCTGGAAACTGCATCCCTCTTCTGGAACTTTAATGAGCATGTGCTGGATTAATTACTTGTAAGAGATATTCCCAGGAGCAGAGAATGCCCCAGTGACCCCAGATCAGCTTAGCAGTGCTATTTACATTCATACAAGACAAATCATACCTGCTTTGGGTGCTCTCGCATATACTGTCCAGGCACACTGACAAACAGGGGACAATAGTCTCTACAGCAATGCAGTATCAAATTATAAAGCCATTTATCCTGATTTAAATCATTTACAGGTTTGGCATATTCGATTTTCCTACAGTCAAATGATTTGCTAGGTCAGAGGTGTTTATTTGCACTATTTTTCATTTCAGAACCACACAGTCAAAGTTAGCTACTTATTTAAAATAGTTTGATAAGCTCTATTCAATAAATAAATAAATAAATCCCCCTAACAATCCAGAAGACAGAAAAAACTTAGAACTCCTGTGTTGCTACAAACCCCACACTCAACAGAAGACCTGAATGAGGACTTCAATTATCTGAATTTGGAGACTTTCTAAAGAACAGTTTAGTTTAAACTAACCTAAATGTTGTCCAGCAGCTCCTGAGCTCACCAGATGTCACTATAGCATCTCCTAAAGCCACTATGGCCCAGTGACAAAAATGAGAGTCAAGCAGCTGAATCCCAGCTTGATGACAATAAGGGTTACTCTTAAGCAGAGAAACATTCAGTTAAATATGAAGAAAATTAATTAGCAGACACTGTTTGTCATTACAGTAGGGCAAAAGAGCTCGAGTAGGAGCCAATAAAACTTTTTCTGTAAGTGAAATGCCCTGTAATTATTTGAACTAAATTACATTATCATAATCTCGGACATGTAGTCACTTCCACTCTTTTTTCAGAGCAAGAACTTTGTCTTCCCTCTTCATCTCTCTCACAAATACAATGTAATCCAATTAACATTTTATCTAACCCTTATCAGCACCTTCTTCAAACAAGTTCTGAAAAGGAAATGAAAAAATATATTCAGCTGTGTCTAATGAGGAACTCAAATAGTCCAAAGTACTTTTCTATAATTAGTGGGAAATAACTGAGAGTTTTAAAAGACTATTTCTCTCCAGATATGTGTACACTGCATGTATGTACAAAAGAGAAAAATTTGTGTCAACAATACATCTTCATCTCTCACAAATAGAAAAACAGCTCTTGTGGTACAACTGCGTATTAAAGAATATGCTATATTTTTAAACGTAGGTGTATTGCTCTTCAATTTGCATGGGCTCCAAAGAATGCACCCAGAAAACCCAAAAAATTTAGCTCTGGATTATAATTATCAAATGTATGCTGTACAGATATGAGGTCTTTGGGGCTAAGTTCTACAGTGATTATCTAAATTTCTGCTGTGCTAAGCTTTAGAAATGAATGGAATATGCACTGCAGGGGAACAATACTACCAAAATTTTAACAAAACTATTAATTTCATGCTTAGGAATATCTTTATCACCAGAAATTAAATCTATTGCAGCTACTTCTCAGTACTGTTTTTGGTCTAGTGGGCGGCATCCCTGCCCATGGCAGGGGGGTGGAACTGGATGATCTCAAAGATCCCTTCCAAGCTATGATTCTATGATTCTACTTATGTAGCTAAACACTCTTTGCTTTAAATTTTTTGCTGACTGACTTTGCAGTTTGCAATAATGCTTCCATTAGGTCTCCTTGCTTCCAAAGGTGCAGTTCAGGGTACCATGTCAGGCTGATTTTACTCTTGTGCCTTCAGCCATAGTTTTGCTTCAGCAATGGTAGCTTTTAAATATTTCAGTCGTGTTGTTGTTGTGATCCTCGAACTGCACCAAGAATTCAAATAGAAAACTATTTTTGTCTTGGTCAAGTGAAAGGGACAAATCTGGAAAACATAAAACACCTAATTGCCTCTTGGCTCTGAATACAAAAATTGAAAATTGCCTATAATTGGAAATTACATATTTTCATCTGTACATTTCTGCTGAAAACTTTTCTTCTGTTTTCCAAAGTAAAAACTCTGAAACATTGAGAATACTGTTATAGAAAGCATCTATCACTAAGCTAAAAGAGTGGAGTGCTACTATGATGCTTGTTAAATGGAAGAGTAAACAGAACACTCAATAACCCAGAAAAGAAAGTTGTACTTTTTTCTACCTGGAATAATATCATTATTTCCAACTGAATTGAACTGTCATTCTTTTATTCAAACAATTAAATCTGAAAGATTCCATGACACCATATCAATGCCAACTAGACAATTTTTTCACCCTTGTCTGGAAATCATAATGGTCCTCCTTTTTTTTTTCATCACTGTTCAAAAGTGCCTCAAAAATATTCTAAGAAATCTGAGAAACATTTGTCTTGACAAATTGAGGACTCTACAGATGAAACTGAAATCTGTGAATAGCCAGGAGGTGAAATACAAAAAATTAGTAAAAAGAAAGTATACACTCAAACATTAACATAATCTCCAAAAAGAAGTGCCCATAGGGTGAGCTTCTGGTTGAGAGCAGGATATATAAAGGATAGAGCTGGAGGAGCTGGAAGACCTCTAAGGCATCTTTACCCGGTGTTTACCCTCTGCAGAATGCCATTTCCATCATTTAAAGATACAGTGAAGAGAACTGTCTGTTTTTCTTCTGAAGAGAAGAGTCTGTTTACTCATTAGACTTCCAGTTGATGAGCAAACAAACCTTTCGTATTCACAGTTTGAAGCACACAGGGCCCGTGCATAAACCTTTACCTGTAGGCTCTCACTTCACTTTCAGATATCACGGGTTACCAAAGTGAAGCTGAAATCACCAGCATGCTTCAAATACCACTGATTTGCAGTTGTAGGTCTGTAATTAAAAGCCATGTTTGACATCGGAATTTAACTGACACCCGTATACATGGCTTTAGGCTGGTCTCCACTCTCATTGTGGTTTGCATAACATTAACTGAAATGCTTCCCTTGAAGGGAAACTTTCTGACAGCCAACTGAGTAAACAGCTTGGGTTCCAATTCCCTTCAATCATCCTACTGATGTGATCCAGTAGGAAGTGATTTTAAATCTGAACTGTCACTAAAGATCAAAGCTCAAGGTTAAAATAAGGAAGAAACAGATATCTGAAGTTTTTCACAAGACAAAAAAAAAGCTTCAGACGGAACTGTGTTTTAGTTATGCCAACTTGGATACAGACCAAATGAATAACAGCCTGTATGCTACAGAGATGCAAAGAAGTTAGGAAAACCCAGACAAATAACTGAAGCAACCTAAAAAACCCTCTAAAATGCCCTTTCCAACCAAACATGTTTATTAAATTATGACTGGTGCTAGGAATGCTGGATTGAAACTGCTGTAGATTTGGATAGGAGAGTTTTGGTATTAAACAGATTAGCAAGAGCTCTTGCTTATTAAGTCAGAATTGTATCTATATATTGAGATCCAGTGACCCTTTTCACAGTCATTGTTAACTAAGGACAATTCACAAGATGTTTTTTTGGTACATAACAGCCTTCTGTATTTCACTGCTTTCACTTTTTACTAAGCAAGAAGTGAAAAGAATTGGAGTGCTGTAACTGGTTTCCAAACCAGAAGATAGCATTTTGAGAAGAAAATTTTAACTAGCTGTAGATTAAATGCAAGTGGAAAACCCCTTTTAGTCAACATATTACTTTCACTGTAATTAAGTGCTTTTTCAGACTACACATCCTGTGCATGATATGCTGTGAAGTAGTTTTTAAAGAAACGGACACTTCATGTTCAAAAGAAACATACACTTCGTGTTAAAAAAATTTAATTAGACAGATATCTCCATCTACACCCAAAGTACTGGAGCAAGCCAACCACTTCTCTTCTTTTTCACACATCAGCAAATCAGCCCTGAAGTGCATCTCCCCAGAAGCTCACCTGAGTGCTCTGAAGGATTTACATCCTAATGACAACTGAAGAAGCCAAGAACAGCAAACATAATTTTTAACTTAAATTTTGAATTGAAAGATATCTATAAAATTAAACTAAGCATCCAACTGTACCAGTGAAGGGCTAAAATAAACTCCTTTTTTTGCAGATCAGCTTGCACATGTACAAAGGCTTGGACAGACACAAGATTTTCCCCAAACAACTGCTGACATGTCTCCTCAGACACCTCCACAGTAAATGTTTCACTGCACACATGGCTGAAAACACTATTTCCAGCCTAGGGGGACTTTGCAGTAAATCTTACAGTTCTCAGCCTTTAACTGAAAAGTATTGTTCATTTTAACCCTGGAAGAGATTGGTCACAAATCACCAGATTTGAAATGTCTACAAGGGCTTTTTTTGTTCAAAGTTTTCCTTTGTAACCTATAACAAGAAATTTCATTAAGGACTACTGGAAGCAGGGCACCTAGGGAAACAGGAGAATACACAAACATGAGGGAATGGAAACATACTGCTACTTTCTCAAAATTAAATCAATGTTTCTTATTTACTTAACTGGTAATAAAATTCACAGGCTTCCCAGTATTTGCCTTAAAATTATGGGGACATTGCCTGTTTTGATTTGCAACGTGCTGACTTCTTCAGTCACACCACCAAGGGGGACTGTAAAGAAGCACTTCTTTATTACTCTGTAGGCATTGCCATCTATCTTATCTTAATCAATTTGAGCACTATTTCAGGAATGATCCCTGCCATAAGTCAGAAGCCATGCAGCAGCACTTCAACCTTTTCAAAGCTCAGACATGATTTCAAATGTTTTTGCAGTTCAGAACAAACATTTCTTACTGTGTGGACCAAAAATCCTTTATCATTCAGCAAGGGCGGTGCAGAGGTACCACCACTGTTCTTTCTCCTTACTGACCAAGGAAATAATTACTACTGAGAGCTTATGAAGAGACTATGACAGAATGTGAGACAAGAGTGAAAGTAAGTGATTTTTATATATATATATATATGTATATATATAAAAGAAAAGCTATTTGTGTTTACATTTCTAGTTGACAGATCATCTGTTTAGAATGGAAGCATATAAGGCCTACAAGAAAAATTGCACAGTAACACACTGTGAAGAATTTTTGTTCGGATGCCTTTCAACGTGACTGATTCAGATGAACAATAATAAAAGTTTCTTTTCATTTTTAAGAGCTTCATTCAAGCTCTGACAACCAAAAAATTCTTCCAACAAGTTGCACAGTATAGAATGAATGCAGTTACTGGGATGCTTATTTTATGTATAATAACAGACCCTTTAGTTTAACAAGTCATTAGAATAAACATATGTCATACCACAAAGAAAAGAGATGAAAAATTCTTCTCATTATCTTCTCTCTCTCTCCCCTATTCAACTACAAGATTATTAATTGCAGACAGCAAAGGAAAATGTCTTCTTTTATGTGCACATCTGCATAGTTATGTGGTAGAGACATTCTATGATTCTATGAACTTCAGATACAAAGTAAAATTCAAAACGTCATGAAGCAACCTTCCAGTGCTGCATGAACTGATTTTAAACCACAGAAATTAGCACCAAAAAAAAAAAAAAAAAAAAAAAAAAAAGTTTTTTGAATTTAAAATCATAAATAATTTTCTGTCACTTCAGCACAACACTTGCTGAAACTCCCAGAGTAAATCTCTTGCACTATAAATTTTATTTCTCTTTCCCATCATCTCCCACCCAAGGGAACCCCTAGAAGGGAAACACTGGCAGGAGTGCCCTCACGGAAATACTGCCTGGAACACTGATTTATACATCTGGCTGAAATAGCCAACCACTGGATGTCACTGTTACTCCACATGAAGTAAGCAAATACACCCATGAGATTACCACCACCATAGAGTAGCTGTCTACTGTTAGATACCTCAGAAAAAAACCCCAACAACAAAAGCCCTTTGAAAAATGCAGTGAATTTAAAATTTAGGAGGAGTTCAAAGGAAAACCATGCTTGGAAAACAAAGGCTTAGGGAAGCTTCAGTGCAAAGGGTGGTCAATGGTGGCCTATGTAACTGTGCCAAATTTTGGCTTTGAAAGAAACTAAAGGAAAAGTTGGCTTTTCCTTCAGAATGGGAGAGCAGTTTCTTCTTCAAGACCTTTGTATTTCTGGCTTCTGGGACTCCAGGCTGTTTCCAATTGCTACCAATTATATATAGCCATTGCTCTGCAAGTATTTTTCTAGTTGGAAGAACATGATTTATTTAGGTAGCACTACAAAGACACATATGCACATGTTAAAAAAATTCCTGTCAGTCCTCAGCTGAGTATCCTTATAGGGAACGGCTTTCAGTTCCATTAGTTTTCCCACGAGCTAATTGGTTTTCTGGTGTAAAAATGTTATAAGCTGCTTCATATTGCATTGTAAACAGAAATTTCAATATTCTTACAAGGGAAAAAAAAAGATGCTTATCTTCTCCCTAGATTGCAAAAACTCCCTTCTTTATCCCAAGTGATTTTCTCTGTGCCAGCTTTCAACATGAGACTGCTTCAATCTACTGGATAAGGCAAAAACCTATTTCTTTTTCTTTTGTGTATCATGCTTCACCAAGCAATTGTTTTATCCTTATTTTAACCTCCTCACCTGGCTGTCTCTACTATTTCCAGTAGCCCTTGAAAATAACTCAGCTTGCTATTTCCAGCATCACCTCCAAGAAACAAAATGAGTCTGAGGCCACAGAATCTGAAAAGAGATCTGACTTCAATTTAATGTGTAACTAATTGGGCTTAACCAAAAAGTATGCTCCTAGTAAATGTGAACTCTGTATAAAAACAAAAGTAGCCCTCATTTGTAAGGGGTTATGATTTCATATTAATACATTCATGTTATTTTTTTTAAAATTGCTTAGACTTCCATTAGAAATTTAATCTGATGATTTCTTAGATACTTTCTTCTTTCAAATTAAAAAGTAAGTGTTAGGAATGAAAATAAAATCAAAAGTTCGTAATGAGAGTTTGAAAGGTGTCTAAAATAGGCAATCATAAATAAGGAAATACTGTCCTTAAGTATCTTTAATTACAATGCCTAATTTTACCTCATGTATGTGATAACATAAAGAGAATTTTTAAAAGTCATCTACACATTTTTCAATTTCTCTCTGCTGCTAAATATATACAATATTACTGACCTTGTTTAGCCTTGTTAGAATAGGATCTCTATGTTATCAATATTAACTATGGGGAAACTATAACTCCACTGAAATACAAATTCAAACTTAACACAGTGCCTCCATTTCCAGACAATATCTGAATCTGTTGCTCTAGTTAGATGTCATATGATTTTATGGGGTTTCTGGTCACATATTATATTTTTTTATGCTTCTAATTAAACTTAAAGCTGTAGAAAAGCATAGCAATATATAATCTGTACAATCAGGAAGATGAAAGTATCTGGGACTCAAATATAGAAAAAGCATATAGAATGCCCTAAAAATGATCCAGCCATTTATTAAAATGCAGTGGAAAATGCTGTTTTAATGGTACAATGAAAGGGATTTCCAAACAACTAAAAAACCAGAGTTCATACAGCTTTTTCACTACAAAATGCAACACTGATTACATATTTTACGCGACAGAAAAACAAACAGAAAAGTATGGGTCAGGCATTAAAGAAGATTGGACAGTCATGTAAATTCTTTATGAGTTAAAGATGCAGGAAAAAAATAGCCACAGTAAAAATATTTCAATCAAACCTAGCTTTTTAACCACTCTCCTAGCTCCACATGAGCGAATATGAGAACTGACCTTTGTTTAATGGCACATCAAACCTGGCTTGCCATTGAAACCGCCAGGACACACGGCTCCAGCACTTCACAACATGTAGATGGAACCCTACATGTGATGGCCACAGACTCTGGCCACCTGTTCCTGTGACCAGGATATTGACCACAGTTTAGTAATGAAATTGAATTTTGTGGAACCATTTCTATTGATGGAAATCATTCACCGGAATAATGGAGCATAAAAGGCAGGTAACGACATGGCACATCACATGTTCCCTGGCCATAAAATAGATTTTTGCCTAGAGTTTAGACTTGTTTGACTTCTCTTTGCACTTATCGACTAGCCAAAGAATATGTGGGTATTTTAAAAGCACAATAAGCAATACAAATTCTGCCACCAACCATGCTTTTAACTTCAACAGAAAGGCAGAAATTGGTCAGAGAAGATTCATGAAAGCAGAAAAAATCTCTTGAAACGTCTTTCTATTGTCTTTACACTGTCATGATGATGAAGCCTAGGCAATAGGGAATGGGGGTGAGGGTAGCAGGGGAGGAGAAGCCCTGATTACTGGAAGACCTCATACAGTACATTACCAGACAGTGCAAAATGCTGAAATTCCAAGAAAGGACCTTGAGGCATTTCCTGGCCTTAGATAAGTCCCAGTTTGAAATTTTCTCCCTTTAATCTTTTTGCACTGACTTTAAATGATTCCCTCTTCCACAGTGGGTAGTTACAGCTTCTGGTGCTGCCTGCCACAGAGGAGCTCTGACATTGCAAGGGGATTTTCTTTGATCAACTGTAAAAAAACCTGCGTGTCAGGCTGCATTTTCTTCACCCTTCATAAAGGGATTGCTCATTAAATGGAAGGTAAACATATTAAGAATGACAATTTCCATCCAATCATTCAATTTATGAAAGGACAGACGCTCCTTGCAAAGTCAAATAGTATGGCAAGGTTATCCATAATAGGGATTTTACAGTACAGCTGTCAGCATTCATAGATCATCTGTTTACCAACAGGTATCACTGTCACTGTCCTTGGGCTTTTCCTGAAGCAGGGGAGAAAACTGACAAATGACAGAAGCATGCACAGGATCTATGGCCTCGTGCATTCAACAGATGTTGATCCTGCAGAGGTGACCACTGCTTTCAGACTCATTTGCAGCTGCATCCTTTGTTTATGTAAGAATAAAAGAGAAAAGCTCAGTGACAAAGATGCCAGAACCACACAAACATTTAAATACTGTAGGGGCTGATCATGATTTGCTTCTGAGCTTGGTGCTTATTACTGTGAATCGTCTTACTAAAAATTAATGGAAGTACTCAAGCAAATAGAGCTTCTAATTGCCTGAGTCTTGAGGTCCACAGGTGTATAAATGTAGATCTTTACACCCACATGGAGTCCCCTGACTTCCCCCAAAAAACCTTTATTTAGGTGAAATCATCTGCCCACACTGTTCTTTTTTTAAGGATTAGAGATGCAGTTTGTGGCATAACATACCAGGCAATTTTTCTGAACTTCAACAAGAAATTAATTGCTTCTGGTTCAGACAGACAAGGAGAAGCTATTGTAAAGACACAATTTGAGTGCCAAAATAGAATTAGGATTGACAAAAATGTGAATATAGAGACCATCCAGAAAGTTTTTGCAGCCACAAAGAACATCTGCTGTTATATGGTCATAAAATCCTCAACTAAAATTTGCAAACAATATTTAATTTTTTAACGGGTTTCCTGCTTTTCATTTGAAAGCTACATAGTCTTTTGGACATGTTGATGATCACTCACCAATATTTGTCTCCAGCTTCCACTTTACAGAGACAGCAAACATTGAAAGACTAAAGACCATGAAATTCATACTGGTGTCTCAACATGACACTGTTTCGTACACACGTCCCTGGCCTTCCTCTACCTTCCTCCTCTTTCAGGTCTTATCCAAAGCTTACAGAATTTTCAAAGTAAGTAAAAACATGAAAGCTCAGAGAGATGGTAACGCACTAGATCCAATCTTTCTGTTTGAATAGTTCCTAGGGGATATGCAAGTAAAGATGACATCAAAAAATTTCTAAGACTCAGTTCTTTCATAAAACCAGCCCTTAAAATTCACCATATGATATTCTGATTAATTGCAACATAAATTATTATGGATACTGTATGTGGTTAATGGCTTTGTATCCATTTATTTTAAGAATTTTTCATTTTATCAATTAAGTTAGAACTACTTTGAAGACTGCATGCAATATGGGATCTGGAAATAGTTCCTCATCTGGAAAGCGAATTATACTTCCCTCTTGCTTATTGGATATTTAATTTTTCTTTTACATTAGATACATTATATTGGTACATTGGATTCACTTTGACTCCAAATTTTCTACTGATTTCTGTAATGTGTGCCAGGCCAATCTGTGAATGGGCTAACTGTACCAAATTCTGCATGGTACAATGCAAAGGTAAAGTTTTCTGGCAATTGCTGAAAGGCCTCCTTTTCTCAAAAATCACAACTGCAAAAGGAATGCAACCTGTCACACCAAATTAAGTGCATAATAAATGCATAAGCCTGCTTTCATCTGGACACAAAATATATATGCTCCCAATGGGCTGCTGAGTCTCTGCTGACTTGCAGCTAGGGAGCAAGTGTGGGCCCATTGAAGTCCCGACTCCAGTGACACAGAAACCAGCCAACAGCTCTGCAAACTAAGCTATCCTGTAGACTACAAAATACTAAAAACCTAGACAATTTTCTCAGGGCACAAAAACATGGGGATCATTCCAGTTTTGTTGAAAAGTTGCTCACCATGCAATTTACTTAATGAGCAGGAGACTTCTGTTGTCAGTCCCTTTTTTATCTCTGGTGAGAGAGAGAATGCAACATCACTATTTCTTCCCATAGAGAAGAAAGGATGTGTTTGTAGGTATGTGCAAATATGCATGACTGACAAGTAACGCATCTTGTAAAATCTTTGAGGCAAGAACCATATCCTCTATATTTTGGACAATTTTACAGTATCAAACCATCGCAGAAATCTTTACAAACACCTGGCAGCCTTTTTTTGCAGAAAATAACTGAACATACATTATTTTTCTACAAGGTGAAAGAGCTAGCTAAGATGACTCTCCAGCAACCATGCTCATTTTTAATACAAATAGGTATTAGTTGGGAAATTCTCATTCTAAAGCTGTGCCAATATTTGAAAAGGGCAAATGGACTGACTGCATGTCAGTTAACACAGCAACAATCAGGTGCATCAATCACCAGGCAAGAAAACAACCAATCACAACAAAAACTGTATTTGATTTAATTAGTAATTAAAACTTAGGCATTTAAGTAGTCAATTCAACATTGTACTACAGAAAATGTTTGGGTTTTCTTTCAGAGAAATACCAATTTATTCATTACTTTAAATTTGGTAGCTGACAAAGGAAAAGAAACTGTGTTCAAATATACCATATTTCAACTTGCAAAAGCATCTTACTTGATACTTTATAGCATTTTGACTGAAAAAAATGACATGTCTCAACCATATCTCTCTTGGAAAACACCCTAAATGAGAAAGACAGGTACTGGGTGAACTGCTTGTAAGAGGGGCACATTGAGACAAAATACCTTAATATAGCCATGGAGACTCAGGTACTTAGGGACAAAATGCAAATAAAAATTCAAAAACAAGGATTAAGAATCATGGAAAATGCAAACTAAACAGGACAGAAGGTCAGTGGAGATGAATTTAGCATGAATACTCAGTGCACAGTGCTTTGGCAAACAGGGCTTACAGTAGACTGGACTTAACAAACCAAAACCAAGTGGAGGTGGCTTTACCTCTCCGCACAACACGATCAGGTCAGTGATGGAATAGTGTTTTCATTTCTGATGCCCCTTCTTTTACATTTGGAAGCATGGGAATAAGCAGCTGTGGAGCTGGGCAGCATTGCATTTATCTATTCTTTCATCACAGTTCTTTTCGGAAGATGTATATCACATATTTTTGAGGACGGATTCAATGTTCACTGGTCAAAATGATGAGATGTCGTAAAAGGTAAAAGCCTTGAAAGCTGGTAACCAAACTAGTCATCCTTAATTGGCTACTTTTGTATCTTAGTGTCTACTGGGCTGCCTCTGCAAAAAAAAG
>NW_024580667.1:33950850-34154022 GCF_017639235.1 Corvus kubaryi | reverse complement strand
ATATATATTTTCAGGTATAAAGAAACAGAGAAAGGAAGGGAGGAAGTGGTAGGAAAGAATGATGCTAAACATGGTTAAGGGCAAAAATTCCAGAAAACACATCATTAGGAAAAACCCCAAACAAACCATTTTTGGGGGGTTTTTACTAGTGTTAAAATAATATTATTTGTATATGATTTGGATGTACCTATAAATATTTTTGTATGTCCTACAAATACAAATATCTGTAAATGCCATTATGAGAAAGGTCCTCAAAATCAGGTTATTTCTATATTTTTTAAAGTTTCATGGCTTTTTGTCTTCTCAAAAAATAGCCTTTAAGTGTTATTTACAAAGGAGTATTTTGCAATTAAAAAAAAAAATATTTTTACTGGCTGGTCTGAGTGTGCATGTAAGGGAAAGCACATTGTCCTTGGTGCACTTTAAGCATACAAATTATAACGGCCTTTTTGCTGCTGAAAACCTCATGCTGTTCTGGCAGTCCATGCTCTTGACAATGTATATGGCTGCTTTCACTAAAAATACCTCTAACTCCTATCTTTTCTTATGTTGCGCCCCAAATGCTTTTTGGCAAAGTGAGAGGAAAAAGCACATGGAGAAATAAAAATTAATTTAATCCAAAATTTTTTTCAGACCTGAAAAGTCTTTTCAGAAGGTTGGATGTATACGGCAGTCAGTGGGCACATAGGAAAAGGTACTACAAAGGAGACCCTGGCTGAATCCCTTGTCTTTTGACAAGTTCAACAGGCAGAGGCTTGACAAGGTTTAGCAGAACATAGATACAACTTTCAGGTGGACCCTGAAAAAAAGTCTTGGCTACTTCATAATCCACTATTATTTTATCACCACTATATAAATATTTATCTATATATCTATACAGATATATACCCACAGTATGATTAGAAACATAAAACATTTGAGAAAATTAGGCTTTAATGTTTCGGGTGGGTTTTTTTTTTAATTGATACAAGTTTGAGCAACCTGGTCTAGTGGAAGGTGTCCCTGCCTGTTGGCAGTGGGGTTGGAACTAGATGATTTTTAAGGTCCATTTGAAACCAAACCATTCTACATTTCCATAATTCTATGAATTCACATGTTTAAACCCATACAAGAATCATATTTCTGTAAAAAATTTTGATATTAATCCTCTGAGATGTAAGGGACAAAGCAAAGAACACTATCTAATGAAAACAAGCATTTGCAGAAAGGAACAAACCCACCAACCTACCAACATTCAGATGCTCTGTTAGAGCAAAAACACTGCAAACTTGTAATCTTAACCTATATCTTTGCTTCCCTTGTCAAATAGCATATACATAATATAGAAGCATTCAAAATTTAAACTTTTAAAAAAATACATTTTCAGCTAGGTTCTGGATGCACCTTTGGAAATCGCAAACTTTTCTGTCAGCTGTTGGCTCATAAGAACAATTCTTTTCCATATCCAGTGGTTCAGCATTTTTTCCCATAAAGAAGTCCTAAATAACATGAACAATAAAAATGAAGATCATAGTTCCAGCGAATATGCTTACAGCTTTATTCAATGCCTCATCTCCACTAAACCGCTATAATTCAGGTGAGGTGTGTGCTGGGGAAAGCCACCAATAAAAATAATTAATCAAAGTACCCACATTCCATCTCCTCTATGTTGCTTCACCATGTTTTTGTTTCTTTCCACACTTTGTCCCACTCAACTGACTTTGCTCCAAAAGAAGTATTATGGTTTTATCACCACAGCCAAAGTTTTAAATTCTTCTAGATAATGTTGAATAAGAAGCATTACTAGAACTAAAGGAGTTGTCCAACAAGCTATTCTGGTTTTCTTCTAAATGCACTGGTAAAATAACAAACTCGCAAAACACCCTAAGGTGGATAATGGCTGTACCTTTTCAATTACATTTACAAAATGTTATGACACAAAAGAGAGGTCTGAGAAAGATTCAATAATCTGGAACAGAAGATACATTATTGATACTACCATAAGGCTGAAACAATCCTGATCACTACATACCAGGGCTGTTAAAAAATAAATAACACCCAGTAGTACTCCTTTTTATTTGCTTACAGTTGAAGAAATTTAATTTGGAAATAAAAACAAGGACCCCACACTATACTCATAAAATTCAGGAAATTGTAAGATTAGCTTTTTCAGGTTATTAGGTAATATATAATACTTACTGCTGAATCATTTACAAATATAAAAAATATTATTGGCTAGAGAGTCCACATAAAACAAACACACAAAGGCAAAATGGAATTTACTTTGTATAATCTTGTTTTCTCCTGTATACAGATTAATTAATACCAATTCTGTTAATTTTACTCATTGGATTAACTTGGATGCAAGTAATTGTGTCTGCTTAACTTTACAAATTTTCAAGGTAAACCCAATGCATCACAGTTATTTATTTCCATAATGCTACATTCTTTTTTTTTTATTGTTAAAGCTTGTGCTGAAACAAGAAATGAGAATAATAAGGCAATATACCGAGACAAGAAATCCAATTGTTATTAGACCACTGAGATATATCCTATTTGAAGACCTGAAACCAAGCATCACTAATTATCACAAAAGTTTTTCCTCCCGCTAACAAGAGAAAAGTAAATGAGATAGAGGAGAGCTATCTGAAGCAAGAACAATGTGAAAACATCATGAAGGGCATGAAATTAGAAGGCATAAGGCTCAGAGTTCCAGTCTCAGTTTGCCATTCCTTACAGATTTTATGCAATTTTTAGGACTCATAAAGGAAAGCCATGATAGGCTTGGGATGGGTAGGACAAGAATCCTGAAGCTTTATGGAGACAATCCAGGTGAAGACAAATGTGTTCAGATTCCAGACAGCTAGCAAATAATGGAGGAAACATTTTTTGTTGTTATCTCTTCATTTCATATAATTAAGAGTTATAAAAGGACGCTGAATAAAATGCAAAACAAGCTAAAATGTGAAAAGATTAAAATGGAAACTATATGTGATTTTTTTTGTTTGTTTATTTTTTTCTGGTAATGAAGAACAGTTATTACCTAAGTAGGGGGATAAGACAAAGACTAAAGTCTTTCAAGACCTGGATTTAGTTTATCCTTTCGATGAAATTAAGTCACAGGCTTTCTGCAGTTCAGATGCTGAATTACATCTAATACTGCCAGGAATTTCTTGTTTTAGTCACGTGCACGTGTTAGGACAATTTAAATTTCCTACGTGCATAATGACCAATTACTTACTGAATTTGTTATAAAATACAAGAATAAAAAAATAATTAACAGGCCAAAAATGAATATGACCTTCTTTTGACAGTTCTTATATTTTATTCCAGTAGCAAATGTCAAGGTTTTCATGAAACAACTTCAATAAAGAAAAAGTGTGTATAGGGAAAGAAATAGGTGTGAAGATGGCTATGTCAGATTCTGGCTTTTTTGTCCTTTCTCTAAAGGTTACATTTGTCAGATTTGATGCTAAAATCAGTAAAGGGAGCTGATGGGGAATGAAAAATATAATTAATAAAGACTTAAATGTTTATTTACCGTAAATTGACTTGCAAAACACTAGTCTGCTATGACAACTTTCCACTCCTTATTACTGTTTTTATTTAAACTATTTTAGCTCATGTTCAGAAATGTTAATTGAAATTAGGAGCTTTCTCCTACTATCTGCATGTTTCACTTAGTGGTCTAAAAGCAGCTGATCAGCAATTTCTTCATAAAGTGCATGGGGATATTGACTTTTTAAAAATAAATTTAAAAAAAGAGAGAGAGAGAGATGGAGAGAATGTGAAAAGATGTCAAAATAATAATTTGCCAAATCTAAATATTTGGCTGGAATATATTTGTCACTTTGCACAAGAATGGATTTCTTTTTTTTAATGGGAAGATGAAAGAAAAAAAAAAGCCGGGAAAAAGGCATATAGGAGAAGTAATATTTAAATCACCTCCCCAGTAAGTGCAACACTTGGTATATGGAGACCCCATTTAAGATCCACTGGCTGCAAAACCTTTTAACCTTGGTCTCCATACCCCAGTGACTATTGATTATCAGGCTTTTTTTGGTTCAATGACTAAATACAGTAAAATGGCAAACAAATTGCAGTTATGTCTTAACTGGATGATTAGCTATTCTGAGACACACGCACGTGCCCGTTAGCTCATCTCCAATCAGTCAGCCCTGCTGCAGTGCAGAATGCATTTAAATTCTGGCATGTCCTAAGGACAGGGAAATCACCCCTCCCAATTGTTCCCACATACCACTTCAAAGGGTTTTATATCAAGGATGATCAGAGTACTGGGAAGCCTGCCATATGAGGAAAGGCTGGGAGAGCTGGGGTTGTCCAGCCTTGAGAAAGGAATGCTTAGGGAAGACCTCATTACCACGTTCCACTATTTAAAGTGTGACAAAGAGGAAGGTAGAGACTCCTTTTTTACAAATAGTCACATGGAAAAGCTGAGGGGGAATGGGTACAAATTACCCCTGGGGGGATTCCAATTGGACAGAGGATGAAAATTTTTGACACTGAGAACAATCAGCCATTGGAATAGTTTCCCCAGGGAAGTGGTGGATTCCCCACCATTGACCACTTTTAAGATTTGCCTGGACAGGGTTCTGGGACATCTTGTCCAGACTGTGCTTTCATCAAGAAATTTGGACCAGATGATCTGTAAGGCCCCTTCCAACCTGCTATTCTATGATATTATGATATCCTTTCTTTTATGGAGTGGCATTAAAAATGCCACACATCATCCAGTGGACAACAAAAAAAGCATCTTATTTAAAGTGTATTCACTTAAACATATATCCTACATCTTAACATTTTAATTTTCAACAAATACTTGTAATTAAAATCATTATAAAATAAGTAGGATGACTTTGTTCAACAAAAGTCAAAGTGTGATTCACCACACAAAACTGTTTTCCATAGCAACTGCTGAAAAAATTGTTATTATTCATGCACTCTCATATATACATGTAGAACTATAAAAGCAAAGCCACTATTTTATTTTTTCCTAATGACGCAGCAAAAATTTTGGTCACATGCAAGGAAAATGAAACTTAGGAAGATTTGCTTGGAATAGACAGGTAGTTTTCTTTTTTTGGGGGTAGGGGGCACAGAGGGGGCAGGTCGGGTGGGGTTGGTGGAATATACTGACGCTTGTGGTTTTTCTATTAAAGAAAATACAGAAAAGCATTAGTCAGATCCAGGAAACAGTTGATACAGGAAAGGAAAAAAAAATCACCAAACTCAGACACTGGTTGCTTCTATTCCCATAAAATCCATTTTGGATTTTAGGTAAAAGTTCAGAATAGATTCTGTTCAAAAATATTGGGAAATGCTAGAAAAAAATCAGCATTTTGATTGTTTTACCTAGAAGTGTTGCATAAACTAGAATCAGCATTGAGAGCAATACTGCTGTGGCTGGGGAGCATAAGAGTTTCCTGTAAACTCAGAAGTGCCACAGAGATCATATAAAGAGAGCAAGTGCTTGAGAACTCTGACACCAGCTGAAGCTGTGAGAGGACAGGCATAAAAGAAACAAAATCTCAGGGTCAAGCTCTTTGCCACTGAATACTGTAGATGAATCAAGCCATAAACAGACTTGAAAATTGATTTGACCAGTTCTCAGGCAAAATTTCTGAGTCAAATTAATAAAAATATACTTCCTCTGACTCAGGAAGATCCTACTTATTGTTACAGGAAATCTACTTTCTGAAAAAAGCATCCCTACCTGCTCACCCTGTTCTTACTGTTTCCCAAATATCTATTATTGAGTGATGGCAAACAGAATTGGACGGACATTTGGTTTGAACAAGTAAATTTGAACATGCTACATATTGTTGCCCACATACCTGCCTTTAGATGACCACATCAATATAATTAAGGTAACCAATCCCAAACAGCAAATTCCCATCTATGAAAAAAAGTGAGCACAGCTCTGGTCTCTGCAGAAGCCATCACTGTGCTATGTGGCATGAGCCTGGGTGCCATGAGCAGCAGCAGGGAAGCACAAAGGACCTCAGCCTGCCTCTCCCTCCTCCTCTCAGCACAAGTCTGAGCCAGGAAGCATGAGGAGCACGCACGAAGGACAATCATGCTCCCTCAGCAATGAGAGTCCTGCAGCTGATCATATGCCAGTATATTTTAAGGTCCATCAGGAGCCTGTTCACAAGAGATATCTGTTTTAGAAAAGCAAAAGTCAGTGTTGCTTTTAGCAAAACAGACCAAGTCAGCTCAATAGAAATAATCAAATATAAAAATAACCCCTGGTGACAAAGACTACAAGTAACAGTATTAAAGCATGAGCTTTACACTTGTACACTGCCATGTGTACATCCCATTGGCCAGCATGCTGCACCAAAACCAGTTAAAGAAACAGTACTGGAAGGATCCAAACACATCCAAATAAGCTTTAGAGAATGGTCTGCACATGGAGACTGCACATTGCAGTTTTCCCCGATTGGTTGGCCACGGATGTTTCCCTTCTCTCAGAACAAAAGACAACGAACAAAAAGCCCCCCAATAACCCCCCACGAGATGACAAAACCTGATCAAAATGCTATACAATGAGGTGCTTGAAATGTGCTTTTTTAAAATGAGCAGATTTGAGTTGGTATTCCTTTAAATCACTTACTGGATGCTAGTAGAAATTTCGATGAATAATGTAGCTTGGTATTAATACTCGAAACGCTAAATATGCTTTACAACAATTTGCTTTAAAGAGATGTACAAGTTCCAGAAGGTGAGGGTGAAAACTGTGGAACTCATCCTAAAATAAAATAAACAGCAGAGGGAGGAAGCAAATGCCTTAGAACAAAATCACCCTATTTTTAAACCAGTCCCATTTTTGTGTCTTTTACATATATATTTCATTTTTCTCTTTTGGTAGAGAAAATACACCAGTCTTTTATCAATCATACACATTTCTAGGCTCAATTTCCCTATGGAATACAGCTCATTAGAAAATGTATTAATAATAAATTATCTTTTTCTTCAAGTATATCCTGCCATTAAGTAGAGGGTTATTACTGCCTTATAAATACATACTGCTTTATCACCCGAAAATCTGGAACTGGGGCAAAAGAAGGCTTGAACATAAAAAAAATACAATTTCTCTTTTTTTAAGTGGTCAGTTCTTGCAGTGGAAGCGTGACACTTTAATGTTTATTCTCATTGCTGACAAATTTGTGCTCTCAGTTGTTTAAATGAAATGCATGATGGTTCTGTTACTATGATGTAATTCTTCATCAGGAAAAGAGAGAAATACAAGAAATCATTATTACCAAAAGCTGGCAACTTTTTAATTCCCTTGAAAAATTGACATCAAGTAGTATTTGAATTTAAATATTAGAGCTGTTCCTGCAGCTTACAACGGGCTGGTATTAGTTATGCCACAGGCTTCAGTAACACAACAAGGTTTTATGAGAAAACTCTGCTGCCTGCACAATTCATTCTGCTGGGCAGTGAAATGCTTTGGTGTCCATTAGAGGAAGTTTCATGTGACCCTCAACAGCCGGGACAACAGATATGTCACTGGAAACAGAAGGACCTGGATGCTGCAGGAAGCAAATACTCATGAGGATTCCTTACCAGTACACAGAAGTAATTGTAGCTTTCACACTGCACTGGTTCTGCAATATGTCATTAGGAACTCTATGGCTACTCCTCCTACTCCTCCATCTCTGTCTAGAAGCTGTGAGCACATCCCAGTGCCTCACAGTCTTGGTTCTTGTGATACAGTGCCCCACATACTAAATGTGCCTAGCTAGGTAGTCCTTCAGGATTTACTGCTGGTGCTTCTTTTTGGGAGGAGTGGTGACCAGTGGTCACCCAAGATCGCTATCTTAAAGCGAAGGTGCTTAGGAATAAATCATGCCAATAAGACATACTAAAGCAGAAGGAGGTCTATCTATTTGCAGTATGCAACTGGAGGCATGACTGCAAGAGATGCTGTAGGGTTTTTACAGGCCAATCCTGAGTGGGGTCATCCTGATACTCACTGCAGTGGCAAAAACGGATTTCAGTGCTAAGCAGATTCTATCAATACTAGTTAAAAATAAGCATGAAAAAGCAAAAAAGCAAACAAAAAAAACCCCACAAAAAAAACCAGATTCCATGCCCTCTTGCTATCAATGACCCAAAGAAACCTCTGCAAAACTATCAAATTTTCCCTTACTCATTATACCAGTACTATTATCAAATTATTTCATTCTCAGTAGTAACATGGGGATTTGAAACGAGAAAACTGCTACAATCTCTTTTTAAATTTATTAGCAAGGAAACAAACTCCCCTTTCACTTTCTTCTTGAAGAAAGTAAGCTGAGATGCTTTGACTGAGCTTAGACTTTGAACTTACAATAGTTAACTGACACAGGTATTGGAAAAATTAATTCATTTATTGCTAAACAACACACAAGGGGAAGTCAAATACCTTTAATTGTTCCCCGAAGTACTTTTCTGTGGATGGAAGGAGGGAAATAGAGATAGACTACTAACAGGAATAAATAAATATTGTGTTAATGGACACATGTAAGGAGAAGTATCTTTATTTTCTTTTCTCTTTCCCAGTTCCACATCAAGGTCATATTAATCACATCATAAGCTCCCATAACTACGTACAAGATTGTACTCACATTCATAATTTTAAAACACATTTACCACCAACATTTTCATTATCCCCCCAAGATATTTATACTCCCTAAAGCACAGTTTTTTAAGATTGTTACAAATTTAAAATGTTTCAGAATATTTCAACAACTCCCTATTCCGTTCACATCCAGATAGAAATCTCTGTTTTGAGTAGAAGAACAGCATAATTTACAACATGAACCTCACCATCTATTCAACTTTGCAGCAGTGTGCTTTCAGATAGCTTATCTGAGGAATCACACGTTAAATGCAGGTTTTTAGCTTTCTGTATGCAATACCAAGCAGTCTGGCAAGGCCATGAAAGCAGCAGAACAGGAGTAGTCTGTGTTCTGTCTCCTAATAAAATTCAAAATTTTGAATGTGAACCAAAACTAGCCTCAATTAAGAAGCACTGATACAGCCCTGGAGTTTGCCCTGCTCCAGCCTGTCCATTTCCAGGCATGGGAAAACATCTCCCATGATTCAATCACAGCTTTACATGATCTGTGTCATAAGCACAGACAACAGCATCATCAGTGAGACAAAAACGAATTGGAACAGCACAAAGACAGAAGCTGTAGCTCCTGGTCCCTCCTGTCAGGCAGGACTTGGCCCCTCCTGGCCAGTGATGAAGCACAAGCAGAGCAAGCACAGGCTCATTCTGGCACAGGCTGCTTTGTGCCAATGCCTCTGAGCAGATTCAGTCCCGAACAGTCCAACTGAAGACCTCAGCAAAAGCCTGCAGAAGCCAGAGACATCTGTTCACCCTGTGTCTTTTCACTGATCCCTCCAAGAGAAAGTACTGCTGATACGTTTTCTGCTGCTCTCCATATGCACATGAAACCCCTGTTAGGCCTCTGCTCTCACCAGCAATTTATCACAGAGCTTTTCTAGCCCTCTAGGGCTGACACTCATCATTTCTCTGCTGTAAATAAAAAAACCCCAGATCCCTGTACACTATTCCATGAATTTTAAAAGTTGTTTGAGGCAGTAGGTGACGGTTCTTTGCAGAGCATGTCTACGAGCACTACTGTAGGGACACAGGAGCTACCACAGGTCATTCTCTCTTTAATGAACCCTGTGTGCTGCAGTGCCAGCCATGCCAAATCACTGCACTTGTGTGCTTGTCCCCAGCAAGCATCACCTTCTGGAAGAAAGCAGAACATAACAGCATCTTAGCCTTTGTAATCCACACATGCTGCAGCACAGCATAAAGTAGCTGAGGAATTTTTGACAATTTGTTGCTCCAGGATTAGCTAAAAGTCCTCCCATCTAAGAAAAAGACTATTTGGTAATTATATTTGCCTTTCAACTAGAAAATTTAAAACATGAATCTCAGAGGACAGATAGTGAGATGCTGTTACAGAATAAGATGTCTGATCCTTGCTTCTAACAAATGTCTAGCAGTACTTTAGAGTGTGATTGCAGAATAAAAAACAGGGGCTCAATTTTGTTTGAATGTCCTGTGTGTTTCTGGTAAAACTAACACTTAAGTGGAGCAGCAAGTGGGAAGATATGTTACTAGAGATTTCCAGGAGAGAAGCAAGAGAGTGAAAAAATCCATCCCTGTACTGAATAGAAAACCTGAGTTTAATAAGTATCATACTGATAAGCAGTACTCTGATACATTTTTGTATCAGAGTATCAGATTTTGTGGTTTTGTATCAGATAGATACCAAAGCCGTTTCTGCTTTGGTCCCTCCCTCCTACTGTACTTACAAACTCTGGGAGAAGTACTGCAATGTGAAAGACAGAAGGTGACCTGGGGTTGACCCTGGGGACCACTGTGCTCAAATTCAAACACATCTTTTCTATATATCTTCTCATAGCTTGTTTTCAGGTGCAGTCAGAGGAGAAAACATACAAGAGAAAAATACTTCTGTGATAATCCTTCCAAGTTATAGAAAGCATTTTTCACAGCAGGAAGGGAAAACATAGTGGTGCTATTAGCACTGCTGGTAGGTTTGTCATTTAAAGGTTGAGTAATTGTGGTGAACCATCATATCAGCCCCATCCTCCCTCTGCCTGAGGGCCAGGCTTGTGTCATTCTGAGTTCATGGGGAAGTTACTGGCCACGGGGTAGGGAACATCCTCCAAAGTTCTTCTGAGCAACAAACTGATTTAATGCAGGTGTCTGTATTTCATTCCTACGTCATGCTCTCATAATTAACTTTCTGTAATCTTAGTAAAAATCCCTTAAGGATTGTTCCCATATTGGAAAGTAATTATGACACTGACAATTATGCTGGTTTTGTTTCCCTTATTCAGCTATTCTGTAGTGAAAATAAGTTAGTCTCTCTAAGAAATGCCTATTGGTCAACAAATATTATGAATTATTTTTTACCCTGTTTTAAGTGCTGTACTAATTTTGTCTCTTGTTACTAACACATTGTTAGTAACAAGTAGGTTCTTGTTTCAAGGTGGTGGCCTACAGAATGCTGTCTCTAGGTTTTGGCATAAGTAAACTTAGAAAAAATCTGGTGACATCATACAGGGAAGAGAGGGAAATATTGAAATGGGAAACATTTCATGTTAAGACCCTCCCTTGATGGAAAAGAAGCAGACAAGGGTAATGGATCCAAAGCAGAGAGGTCGACAAGCCTTGGTAATACTACATTTTCAAAATGGATACATATGTGAAAATAATACATTTGTGAAAACTTAACTCCAAAGAGAGCCAAGCACTGAGAGTGAAAACCAAAGCATCCCATAAAGGTACTGGCAGTTTTATAAATGATGAGAAAGCCTTTTAAAATATTTTTTTGGTTTTTTTGTTTGGGCTTTTTGTGATGTGATTTAAAGAGTTTTTATTGCTTTACAAGAAATCCAGGGAACAATGTTCCCATCTCCAACAACATAATTATTAAACTGAGATATACACCCAGTTTCAAAGGCATTGATGCGCAGGCTCCTTTGGTATCTCAAAAAATGTGGATAAAAACCAAGAGGCCATGAGGCTTTTTAATCTACAAGTTTTTGTAAAACAGACAAGCAGCACAAAGATTCACTGAGGCACCCAGTTCTGAGGGTAGACTTTCGGTATGGCATAAACTGGGGTGATAGGCCAGACTTCTGCAAAAGCAACTGAGTTTACTTTACCCAACTGCACCATCACACTGAAACCTGAACTTTATGAGAAAGCCTCAAATACCAGTACCTTCATACTTGGAGATTATTAGCAGGAGATATGATATGGGAGAAAGGTGTTTAAAACACATTTACATAAATAAAATTCAAGAATAGCAGCACTGCTTCTAGCAGCATTCATTACAGGCTGCTGAAAATGAGTCTGTTACCACAGTAACCAAGCTAATATTGGCTTTCCAGCTTGCAGATATTAAATCCCTTAAATACAGGTGCAAAGGATGAATTCAGAGTTTTGGAGCACGCAAATTTTCTCTGCCACAAATGTCAGAAGCGGAAGGAAGAAGATACTATAAATTTTTATGGTAAAGACATAGTTAATCAGTTACCCAAGAAGAGAAGTGGAGAAGCTTGTGGTAGCAATGCAATTTGGACTGGATGGAGCACAAACCCTGTGTGGAATAACAATGTTTTTACTCAGAAATAACAGGCGTGATTTGAAGAGCTATTCTGGTGATGTGTAAGGTGAACTAGAATTCATTTCAATCCCTTTCAAGTCTAGAAAACAGAGTAAAAATACCGATTAAGTTTCTGGTCACCTGAGCAGGTGAGGTCCTGAATACAAGCAAGGAGTGGACCTGTTGAAACAGAGCATCCTTCCCACATTTTTTTCCCAAAGTAAAAACCCCCTCAGCCATATTATACTCTGAGGGAACTGTACTGTGCTTGCCTCTTCTGCCAAACAGGTGCTACAAATAGGCTACACCTCTTTGCAAGTCGCAGACATCTTATTTTTTCTAACTTAAGGATTAGTAATGAATTCCAGGAGAACATTCACAGCTAACTCTTTCTAGAAATATTTTAAAGACACACGTTTTAACAGGGTTGGGTTATTTTATTTATACATATATTGTTCTTTAGTTTTGTACATTAATTGCATCCTAAGAAGAAAAAAAGATCCTTACAGACTAGAAGTTTTAAAAATCATATGAAGAAACTACATATTCCAAAGAAATTCTGAATTTCACATTGAGTATTTAAAATAGAACTGCATTCTGGAGTTCAATTGTTATTACATCACGCATTTAAAATAGATAAATATACGCATCTTCATACAGAATCTGAGTCTACTAACTAGAATCATCTCCTGAGAAATATCTGCAAGTTAAAAAACATGAATATTTGGGGAACAGAGGCCAAAAGATACTTGTCTCAGCCTCAGGGGCTGTGGATGACACCAGGATGCCCTAACCTCTCAAAAGGACTGTGCTTGAGGTGAGATTCCTGAGTCACTTCTTTCTCTCACTCTCTGACTGACTCAAACATTTCAAAAAAGCATGACAGAGGTAGGCAGGCAGCTGACACAAGCCACTCTGGCACTCTGGAGTAGCTGGGTCAGGCTGGACCTGCTTAGGAGAGTTTCCTGCCTCTTTCAGTGCATGAAGTCCCTCAAGAAGCTCCAGATTGTAAGCTCCACATTTCAGGGTGACCAAGATGACATTTCCCAACTTATCTGTGATTTTATCAAAATTATTTCAGCTGTTTGCCGAACACTAGAAATGAACAACAAAAGAAAGCAAGAGGAGGTAAATAACCATGCTTGCATTACTGTGGACATAATCAGAGATTTTACTCAGTGATTCGCTCAAAAGATTTTAATAAATCTTTCCTCTCTGAAGTTTGATCGTCAAGAGACGACATTTCGCATTTAAGAAATCTCTGAAGCATATTAGATAGTGCTGTTGGAACGTTTTGCTTTCAGTGAGCACAGGATAAGCCCAACAGGTTCTTATATCAAAGATAGCAAATGTTGGGGCAATGTTCTTGCTCAGTTTTAATAAGAGTTGTTTTCTTTGCCGGTATCTTCCTAATGTTGTTCTTCAGGATACGTTCTTTTATGAACCTATGGTGGTCCACAAGGGGTTTCTGAATTAAAACTTGTCAGTAAAAAGGCTATTTAGAATACCAAACAATTAAATAACAGACATAGTACTGAAGCACGTCACTATCCTGAAATCTGTTTTTTCCTTTTGCATATGATAGTAACACCTTGAAGACTAAGCAGCATGACAGAGTAAAGTCACTGTTTTACAAATCAACACGGATCGGGCAGACCTTTATAAATCCTGCCGGCTGGTGTACTATAAACAAGAACCTATACGGATCATTTGTTATGCAGTTCCTAAACATATACAGTATGGATGTAAAATAAAAATATTCTAAGATGATTGATCCATGGGGAAAAGGAATGCAACAGGATACTGTTGCATAGAAAATGCTGAGAAAAAATTGTTTTTTCTATCTATGTGGTTTTTTGATCTCCATTTTCTTCAGAAAAATGTACAGAGCACTATCCTACAAATTAATGTGTCTCAACCTGTTAACAAGTCTTATAAAGTATGTTTCCATTTTATTACCTCACTTTCAATCTTATACCAGAAACTTGCAAAGTTTTTGTGAGTAGTTGACCATCCAGATTCCCAAGCAGTGGTTCAGCGTGTGGCAAAACACCAGGATTCAAGCACTCAGTGTCACTGGCCTCTGTGTTTTCCTGTAACGAAGGGAAGGATGTTCTCTGTACTGTTTTTCCTCCATTCACAGTCAAACCACTTGTGTCAACACACCGAGGATGTTAAGAGTGTTCACTTGACAGTACATCCAAATGTCAACTCTTGCAGTTTGCAATGAAAGGTAAGTCAATATAACAGGTATTTTGGCAAATAGAAGAAAGTCTTGAATAAGTCTTTGCTTAAGATATCTGGTTGACTTCATATCTAATAGGAAATTTTGAACAGAATGCAGAACTGAAACTAAAAACTGATTTCCATAAAATCTCTAACAGCTATTACCAGTTATATAATATCAATATTATCTAACATAATATTGAAATGTTGCAAAACCTTAATCTTTTTTTCCCTTTAATTTTTAATTACAAATTGATATAAAATATAATCCATCAGCTTCAGGCTTTCAAAAAATGTTGATTAAATTCAGAAAGACTCCAATTTTTTGAAGCTTCTGTTTCTCTGCCTCAGGGGTCTCAATATTAAGCTCTGTTATTAAAGGAAAACTAGCTGAGGTTATAATAATAAGTTTAAGCAATGTAGAAAATACCCACTGCATCTTTAAGAAGGCCCATTAAATTACAAGTCTTAATAAGGGGACTGAACCATTGCAGCATGGGACTGTTTAAAATCCAAATACTGAATCAAGAGCCTTACAAAAACTCTGAAGTACTGTCAGCAGGCAGCATTGTCATCTCTGCATGACGAGGTATCACTGATTTTTTGGTGACAGGTCCCATTTTTCATAAAATTATACTCACTGACCCAAGTAAATTTTCACCCTCTGATATCTTACTCACTGCATCTCCTGTGGTGTCTTCAAGCTCTGATGACAAACTAACCTGGTTGCAGTATTCTCTATCGGTCTATTCTTTTAAAGCAAACAAAATGTACTGACCCATTGTATTTTCTGGCTCTCATATATGCATCACTAGTATGAGAATTTTTTAACTTTGTCACTGACTCAGAACGTTGTGATCAGTTCTTCTGAACATCTCTAGTAAATTACCAAATCTGCAGGAAGAAAAATAGTATTCGTTTTTTAGCTGATGTTTAACTTTCCCCTCTGACTTCTTAAATAAGTCATGTGGCGCTAGCACTCCCACATTTTCCAGCTTTCCTTAAAGCAAAACAATTCATTATTTCTGTCTTTTCTCCATCATGCTTGATAACTTCATAACTCAAACTGATATCAGTGCAGAAATTCTGATATGTCAGAGCTCATATGTTAACTGAACTACTTGCTATGCACATAATCTTTACTGGAGTGTCTAACTGCTTCAGTCACTCACTCTTCCCTTCCTAAATTAATTTATTCTCATGGTTTAATATTCCTTAAGAGTCTGGGTAATGTCAGTCACACCAGCTATCACTTGTACATAGAATATGTTCTATTAAATTAATGGAATGTATACTAAAAACACTGCATATAAACAAGCACTTTAAATTTCAGAACTTTGTCATTTTCCATCTACATTTAGGAAAATAAAACAGCCTTTCAGAACTTCAGTGCAGTTATGATTTTTTAAAAATTGGAATGTTAAATATTCTGGAAGATTTGACAGGTGTATGCTGGTTTAACACTTGCAAGATAAATAAATAGCCTGAGCCAGACACTAATTTCTGACTGTCTCGATTTTACCATTTGAGAAACAGTCACATAATATGTCAACGTAGAATAAAGAACTCAATCTCGCAACTTTGCAAGCTGCCATGCAAGACAGCAAAGTGTCCCAACAGTGCTTCAAGTAAAGATGGAGTATTCTTGGTATGATGAAGAAAATATTAACATTTGAGTAAGAAAACTGCTGTTTAATAGCAACCCCCAAACACTGGCTTGGTTTATTTTCCAGTTTCCTTCATCCATGCCCAAAAGCCCTGCCTCTTTCAAGGCTTCCTGCAACATAAATTTCCTTTAACTTCACCAGTCATAGAGTCATGGCATGTAATGGCATATAAACTGCATCTATTACAAAAGCAACCACATTTGCCTTGTCACCTTCACATTCAGTTTAATTTCTTGTAATATGGTAGCTTACAGATTTCTTTTTGATGTTTTAGAGCATGTATATGGAATCATATGGAAATATTTCCATAGTCTAGAGAAAGCTTGAAAATCCAATTTGTTTTAAAAGAAAATCTATATTGAAATTCCCTAGCTAAACTATCTTATCAGTTGGGCTTCTAGCACGCAAGAATTTTATATTTTTTTTCAAGAGGTTAAATAAATATACAACACAAAAGGAAAATATTATAATCTAAGACTAAGCAAAATGTTTTAAATGATAGGATACCAAAATATTCTCATTTTTATAAAAGTAAGAAGCTTCATTGCCTCGAGGGACTGTCACGGAAGTGAGCTAAAAATGGACTGGAGGACAGCAGCACACAGCCCAGAAGAGCTACGCCCTCCAAAGCTTGTGTCATACTTTCCTAACCTCCTCTTTCCCATTTAAAAATGTGTGCCAATCATCATTCATGTACATTCAGACCTAGATGAAGTTAGCATTTCTCCAGTTTCAAGAAGAGAGATAAACGAAGTGAGAAAACCCACAGACTGCTGCTCTGGGCAGCCATAATCTCTAAGTGGCTTGAGATAAGCTGCAGCCCAGAGGAGAAAGATGCTGCATAAACAGGCTAATTGGTCAGGCAAAGCTTTCCTCTGGAAACCATTAAAATGACCTTTATACCTTCTATTATTTAATTTTATAGTTCTTTAAAGGAGAGTAATACCAGTTTACTTTGGAACAGTTTCTTTGTGAGGTATCTATCTAAATTTTTGGCATAAATTAAGCAAAAATAGCAGTTGTTTTGTTGAGTTTTCTTTTTGAGTAACTGAGATCTTCAAGTAAATTCTACAACTTCAATATTACGGTCAAAATTCTGCTGTCATTTGAAATGGCACAGGATCCAGCAGAACACTTTCCAGTTCACCACGTAGCTTTGGGTTGAAGAGTTTGGCAGTGGTTTCCTTGTCCCATCATACAAGACAAATCTCTAATTTCTACACAGTCCTAATGAAAATATTTTTCAGCTAGATAAGAATTGAATAGCAGAAAACTTTAATTGCTCAAGAAAAAAAACACAAGGAGGCTGTTTGGCTGTTTTATACCTGCAAAGTAGCAGGAACAAATAAGGGTGCTCTGCTCCATCCAAGTCAGGAGGTGTCTGTCTTTGGCTCTAATGAGAAAAGGAAAACCAGCAGGGCTTCAGAAAGCTTTGCCCGGGTGGTGCCAACGCCCTTCTTGCTGCAGCCTTCTGCATGGGGTGCACAGTACATGCTCATGCTCTCAACATCCCCAAAATGCTGCTGTAGGTGTTGTAAAGCACCCTCTGACAACACGTGACTGAAAGAGGTATTTCCTTTGAGAGAAGTTACTCACTGAGATCAAGTTGGATTTTTTTTACCTGTGATAAAAGCACAATTACAACTGGCATCTTTGTAGGAAATTCAGTTCTCTTGGAAATGATCAGCATCCATGGCAGAGAGAAAGAAAGGCCCTCCAAAACTGTAACACAGTAAAATTTTAGCTGTTCATTGAATATGTGTCCTTCCCCTGCTGACACACTGCCAGTGAAAGAAACCTTGGAGGAAAAAAAGTTGCAATGCTTCACAGAAAACACTATTTGTTGATTTAGCTCAAGCACCAGAGCACAGTGGTTTGTTAATTTAGACTTTTGCAGTTCTGCTAAACTGAGTAAATTATGTTACAAGCCCAGAAGCAACTCTAGAAATAGTCACGCAATTTCTTTTCAGAGAATAAAATCATCTGAAGGACACAGGCAGAGCTGGATGAAAAATAAAAAAAACCACAAAAAATGTTTTGAAAGTTTTTTCTTCAACTTTTTAGAGTTTTGACATCTCATGAAAAAGCCTCCTCTCCACCAAAAGCACCTAAGCCAGAAAGGCACTACACCAGTGTAGACCTAACATAAACACACGTGCCTGGGTTTCTCACATATCAAAGAAATAGCCTGAACTCTGAAATGCCACTTATTCCAAGAGACATTTGTCTCATTTTTAAACAGAAATTAGGTCCTAGTAACTCCTGTAAAAATTTGGAGACATTTGATATAATTTGATGGGTTTTGACAGAGGCAAGAGCTAATTAGAAGTAACTCTTGCCTTGAATACTTGATCTGAGTATAAGAACTAGGACAAGTTTCTGGGGTTTAACAATAAGATTGTAGAAAAATTTGGCTGCTTGTGAATAAAACTGCAGTCCCACAACAAGCTGTGCTCAGGCAAATTGGCTTCTCTAGGTCTCTGATCAAGATAGCTGAGAATCAGTGCAAATTTCATTCAGAGAAAATAAAAATAGAAGGAAGACAAAAAAGCAGTTCAGAAGGGATTGGTGTCTACCCTCTGGTTTCTGTATCATAATTCCCTGGGATTATACTTCACCTCCCACCAAAAACTCCCAATGTTAACATCAACTGGTAAACCTGTCTGAAGTAGTGCTGGCATCCTGAATTATTTAAACAAGAAATTCTTCATAGTAAGGTGTTTTCAAAAGCAGAAGAGAATTATTTTTGCTGCAGATCTGTTGTGCAGCTAAGAAGTGGGAGAGTAAAAGTGTTCTCCAAATATGCTGCAGGTGATATCAGCACCAGGGGCTGTCAGCGGGAGGTGAACATTCTCCCCTAAGAAAATGCTTCCATACTTTTTAAAGGAAGAATACAAGGGGAGTTCAGGGACAGGGCTGGGAAATACTGTCTCTACTGCTCTTTCTGAGCTTGGAGTTTACTGTTATTAACTAGTTTCAGCTCACTGACTAATAACCTTGAAGTTTTCTGCCCTGATCCCACTAAATTAGAGGTGTAGGATAAGGATGCACAAGGTACAGTCTAGAGATACTGACCCTATTGCTGCGGTGCCTAATTAAGGCAAAAATAAGCACAGCAAATACTGGTTAATATCTATGCCACCAACCCTATTCCCCCTCCCAAACCTTCTCTCTGGTCTCCTCCTCCTTGCCTCTTTTCTGAAGCCCGGCTGCTGAAACAGCTCTTGGCTCAGTGGCTGAAGCCCAGCTGGAGTGTAACCTCTGCTGCTGGGATGGCAGAGCTGGGGCCAGCTGATCCAAGTCTTGGGATGGAAAGTGCAAGGAAGAAGTATTTCTGCCCTGTTAAGCCACCCTTTAATGCATGCAGTCAAGAAAGAGACTCTACCAGTCACCCACTTACTGGATGTGGTATGGTTTGTGGTGTGGTACGTTTTTCACATTTAGCACTGCTGTTTTCCCTAAAGAGCAGTCACTCATCTACACAGTGGGATGCACTATTACATACAGATCTGCTCCCCCCCAGAAAGGGGTGCTGCACAAGTCACAAAATCAGACAAGACAAAAATCTGGTAGAACATATGCCTCTTCATGCATGAGACGAGATTGGACAACGAATGACATCATCTGTATCTTTGTTAACCCATTTTCAGGAATCTAGAGTCCCTTGGTGGTTGAATTTAGAAAGACAACTAGTTTTTGCACGTGCTAAACCAAGATATCTCCTGTGTTTTGTTTCTTCTGGCATCTTGTTTAGCTCTTATGCAAATAATATAATTTATTGGAGCCATTTGCAACATTAAACATGGAACTGAGCACACAGCACGCATGACCAAACTGCACGACCATATGAGAATGAGTTGGTTTCCAAAGATAGTTACATTAAGCTTACATTTGCAGAATAAATAATTCAATCCTCATGCTTCACATTTAAATATTTATACAAAATACACTGCTTGTCACAATTAGTTTGATTAAACTGTTAAGAAAAAGGAACTGTGCAAGAAATGAGACTTCATCCAGGAGGAGAAGCTATTTATGATGAAGTAAATTATGTGAAATTACAGAAGCAGCAGCAGGTCAGGAAGCAATCCTCCAAATCCATACAAAGATCTGACCCCCAGTTCAGTTACGGAAGGCTTTCTACCATCCTTTTTTTTTTTTATTTAGCAAACAGGGCCGTGAGGTTATTTTCCTCTTTGTCTTATGGAATCATGAGACATTTTTCTATTTCCCCCAAGAAAAGCCTTATTTATAGACTGAAAACACACTGTATTTTACAGACTATTTTTCTGCATCATTTTCCTTTACAACATGCTCAGGACAAATTATTTGCTTTCACAGCACGCTTGCCACAGCTCCTTAAAGCAGGAAGGAAAACATAAAGGAAAACTTTGTCCCTTTAGTCTCAAGGGCATTTCTCAGGCAACTTCAAAAATCCTAAATCGACTCAGAGAGAAGCCTGGATACGCAATCCTGTTTATAGATCAAAATAGGGATTACTTCTGATCTGTGTGAGGTCTGGTGCTACAAAGTTTAGGGGGATTGAATGACACTCCCTCTCTAGGAGGAAGTAATCAGCTTACCCCATCTCACTGACACTAGTTTGGATGTGACTGAGGGTAACCCAGAGCTTCACATGACATTATGTAGTACTACTAGGAATTCAGGCTCTGACTGTGTGTGGAATACTGCATACTGCTGCAACAGGACAGGAATAGACTAGTGGGTCACCTTGATCTGAGACAATTCATTCTGTGTTCTTCAGTAACCAAGGGAAAAGAGGATGATGAGTCTATTCCATCGCTGACCAACTTCAAGCTGTAAGTTCATGTAATAGCATCATATAAGAGCATTTACTGCACAAAATAATCAGCTGGTAGGAGGGATTCTGCAGGACAAGCCAGGCTGTCAAACCAGCCTCCAGGTCAAACTCATGAAGGAGATGCCTTTGGACCAAAGGGGACTTACTTTGGTGGATAAATAGACAGAGGACAAATAAAAAATTCCTCTTGTTTCTATATAATTATTTTAATACCATTTCTGGAATAAGAAATGGGAGCCAGATTAGAAATGCTGCAAAAATTCATAAAAGTTGCAAAAATTCACAAATGCCTGTTGCACCTTCCGTGGTGATTGGTGGTGCAAGAGCACAAAGAGTGGGAAGGAAAGTGTGGGATGCTGCCTTTGACTGCCAAGAACCTGCCAAAGAGGTTTATTTATTTTATGATTCAATGAGACCAAAGAATTTAGCTGTTGTATCTATGAAGCAAGCTAGATTCCTGAATGTAAGTGATATTTTGCTCTTTTAATTATATATTTGGTTGACGTTTCCTCACATTCCATTTTCTCTTACTTTACCCTTCAAGTAAAACGTTTTACTTTTCCTATTTCTGCACATTAATTAGGTTCAAATGAATGTGAGACACTCAAAAAGGTTCTGTTTTAACTCCCAGTACCAAAATGAGCACAGGCAGCTTTGGGAAAAGCTCTTTGCCACCTGGATTTAAGTTTAGAAAAGCTCTAGCAAGCCTGAACTTGGTCACCTTAACTGCTGGCATCTGGAAGAAGGTTAAACATAATTACATCTACCTAAATGAATCCATAACCAAGGAGAGGACTAGCACACTCTCAGAATCAAAACAAACAAACAGAAAACCCAAAAAAATTAGGTTTGACTATTTTTCCAAAGCTTGTCAACCAAGGAGAAAAACAGGTGGACTCTATGCAAAATCCTTGCTTTTGTCCTACACAGGCAAAAGTTAAATATGCAACTACAGTCCTCAACAAATAAAAAGATAGTCAGCTAAATTCATACAAGGAATTGATGTAGAACTTATACTACTGATAAAAGCTGCCACCACACCACAGATCTGCCTTCCTACAGTAAAGAAACCAAAACATAAAGAAGAAAGAGGCATCATAGGCTTCACTTTTGTGTACGAGGGGGAAGTTAGTATCCATGATGTGGGTGTTTATCAGTTTGACTTTTTCAGGAAATGGATTACTAGAACTCTTCGCTTTCCTCCTTTTTATTTCTGTCACCAAAACAGAGCAAAAAGGAACATTTCTGTGTCAGAGAGAGCAGCCATAGGAACTTCATCATTATATTTATTACTACCTAGAGAAACTTCCTCCCCAACGGTCCTCAATGCTGCCAACCTGCTGAGAGAAAGAGAAGTAGAGTGTTTTAGCTGTTTGCTGTACCTGCCAACAATTTCCTGACATTTTAGAGCAGCTGGGAAAAGGCTTCATTTTCACATTAATGATGTAGCAATTCAGTAAAGAAAAATTCCCGTACGGATCTTTGTAAAGAGACTTTACAGGACTTACAGTAGGATAGGACCTGTGCATCAAGGGAGTTTTTGCCTGATTTTTCTTGACTGTTAGTAGTTTAATGAAGTTTAATGAAGTACTTGCAGCAGAGAACACTTTACACCAGCTTAACCTGGACCTGTCACTGAAAGAAACACTCCCACCAGGTTGGTTGTAACTCGGAAGAAATTCTCCAGCTCTGTTTACTGCTCAAGGGTTTGTGCCAGTCCAAGCCTCTTCTCTGTCAGGTGTAGGAACAAACGACCATGCACTGGGCTTTTCTTTTAGAAGTAGAGCTGATAATAAACATTCAGGGGACTATGACCAAATGTTTGGGGTGTGGCAAAGGTTTGCAATTATTTTCCATCACTTCCGGTATAGCATGGGCTAAGATATAAAACTGCTATTTCTCCCAAATATCACACATATGTTCAGTGTCTCATAAGATTTAAAGTTACAAAAACATACAAGTTAGTGGGGGGTGTTAAGTATCAGCCCTAAAAAGTTTTTCTTCAAAGAACCATGCAGTACTGGAATCCTTTACCTGTCCACTGGCCCCTGTATTGTTTTTTAGTTTGTACTTAGCTATGATCATGCCACTTCTCAACAGTCACGCAGTCAAAGAACATTTCATTCCATCAGTAATGCAATAAATCACTTAGGAAAACAGTATTCACTGTCAGCTGAGTCTGACTCAGGAAAGAAAATGTCCAAAGGTTGTAGAAGACATTGAACTTTTAACCGTACTACTAATTACTCTGATCTCATGATGTGCTACTTTCTAGCCATTATCCCTGGAATATGAGGTTTCAGAAAAACAAGATAAAAGAAAATCCATTATAAAGCAGGAGAGAATGACTATGCTAACCAATAGTCCCTTCTCTGTAACAAAGAAGAAAAAGCAATTTTAGTGGCAAAAAATTTTTAGCTGATGTTTTCAGAGTGGCAGTACATCTACCATATAACTAGCTAGAATTTATCATTCTATTATAGATACAATAGGTATTTTACTCCATACCTTCAGCATCACATGCAGATTCTCACTATGTATAAGAAGTATTTATTTGCATGTAGATAAGATATCTTGATTAAAATATTTGCATTAACACAAGTGAAAGTAAAATCAGGACCCATTCCCTTTTGGGATTGAACAAAAGTTGAATAGAAGGTTAACAATAATTTAAAAAAAAACAAACAAATAAAGACCTGTTTTATGAAAGATGCTAATAGTCATGTTTCTTTTTGACATTCTTAGAAAGAAGAGCATCTGGTCTTCACACTTTGGAAAGAACAGTTTCAGTACCCATGTAGTTAAGATGTCTGACTTCTTTTGGGTTTGCATCCCAAATAAAGTTTATCTCCAATCCTTCTAACAAGAATCAGCTTTCTTCATGCTGCAGTGAAGGAACTTAATTATCTTGTTATACACTAAAATATGCCTAATTGCTCATTGAGACCTTTTCCCTTGTTAGTTCAGATGGCCTAAGATCACCTTTATCGGATTCAATTACATTTTCTCAGGCAGAAACTGTAAACCATTTAATATAGAGGCTTCCCAATATTTTAAAGATAATGTCCAGGAGAGGGACGTTCTGAGGGAAAAAGCCTGTTGGTTGGAAATTTCCATTACTTGCTACAAATATAGGGGGTTTTACCAGATTCAAAGCGTTAACATTAAAGATATATTTGTCATAGAACACTTACTAATATTCACAGAGCATGAGGTCAAAGCTTCTTAGAAAGCTGAGATAAAACTATGCATACGTAATTTTGGCTTGTGGTCTCAAAAATATTATACATTTTGTGAATGACAAAATAAACTCATGTTAATTCTTCAAGTTGTTCCAATATGCGGGTGTTCAGCTGAGATACCAAGCCTGACAGACCCCTCAGCAACCAGCAAATGAAGGGGTTTTGTTGCTTTTTAATTCTTTTCCGGTAGCACAATGTTTCCCCTGTACTATGCAGAAACAGGCTCTGTGGTTAAACTTTCATTAAAAGGAATGCACTTAAAATACTGAGTAAGTCTAAAGAGTAAGTTGTAGCTTCTGAAAGTACACACTATTCATTATATACTTCAGCAAATGGGCCACACAGATAATTTTCTTGTGTGATGCAGCAGCTGTTATACAGCAATGACAAAACGCCAAGAATATATGGAAAAATAATGCCAGAAAAAACATTTTAAAAGTCCAAAATTATTAAAGAAATAATATAATTTTTTTTTAAATCTTAGATAAGTCAGGTTAAAACTTTGATTTAACTAGTTATTAATGTGTTATACTATTTTATTTCAGTTATCTAAACTTAAGAGAGAGCTTGTGCAGTTGTCAATAGTGCATGAAAGACATTTCTATTCACTGCTGTTGAATCTTCTCCTGGTTTCCTCCCAAGATTCTTTAGCACATTTTATAACCTATACTTAGGATTGTAACACTGCTCTGCTGCATGGATCATCCTTTTCTTACGTGTTATGCTTAGGCTGGTCAGGTATCAATTTATTAATGGGATCTAAAAAATGCTATTCTAAAAATATGACCTAATTTTACTTAATATTGCCCTAAAAATAACAACATCACTCAATATTTCCTTAACACAAACATTAAATCACTGCCTTCTCTGGCAGAAGGTGTCTTATGTTACACCTGCCTAAGTCTAAGCACATGCTCCGGCCAAAAACACGTTTCTACTCTGCCTCCTGCCAGATCTCATGAACACATGGATGGGAGGGCAAATAGGATAAGGTTGGTGATCTAATGAAACCCTTGATCCTACATTTTCACTAGTTAATTATCCACAAAGGAAATCAATATGACTCATCTGCATGCTGCACAAGTGCAAAGGGGACTGAAGCTGCAAGTCCCTGAGGGTCCAGGTGGGGGGTTAGACCCACAGTTAGTTTTGATCAACTGTAAAAAGAAACTGCACCCCAAAAAAGCTGAAAACAACTTTGGCAGGGCACTGGTTGGTCATGAAAATAATGAAAATAATTTGGATGATCTTGCACATAAATACTGTCATGTAACTACTGATTTTTAATTTATCCTAGTAGTCAGACTACTGATGCAACCAACTCAGCTGAATAGACATCCAATCCCTGTATCAGAAACACAACATGAAGAATCCTGCCTAATTGAAAAGTAGTGCACTGACACTCATCAGTCAAACAAGCCAAGGAATACAGAAAACCATATGCCACAAGAAAGAGTCCTTGATTAAAGTCCCAGCCTTGGATGCAGACTCAAATTTTTTGCTTGCCCATAAAACTCTCAAGATAATTTATTGCTACTAAATCGACAGAGTGATAGAGAATATTCTAACACCAGACATCAGAAGACCAAAACTTAAAAATGTCTGGGCCTGAATCCATAAAAGGACTTAAAAAATAATCCACTGAAGGAAACAGCTGTCTTAAATTAGGAGTAACTAAATGGCAATGTCTAAATAATGTCTAATTTTTTAAATCTTGTTCAAAAAGCAGAATAGAAAATTCAGAGCTAGACAGAGAGCAAGCATAAAATGCCCAAGGAGAATTAGACATAAAGCAAGAGATTCATGCTTCAAGTGGCAAGTCATCAAAAACTAAGCAGTAGGAAATACCATTAACAAGAGACATGAGCTCATATCCCTTGGATCTTCTGACTCTGAAGTCAGCTTGGAACCTGCAGTCCCAATTTTGGTATGCCAAGCAGTGCCCACAACTCATCTTTCTAAGGAGGAAGCTGGAGGCAGGGAAAGGCATGTTGTTTCCTTGAACTCCAGAATTCAGGTACTTCCCCTTCAGGGCTGGTGTTGGCCTCAGTGCACGCTATAGACCAAGGACCAGAGTCACAGGCTGGGAATGGGCTACACCATGCAGCCTGCCCCTCCTGAAGCCCTGCAGGCAGCAGTGCCAGAGGAGACACTGATGCAGCTGCACAACATCTGGCCATACCCCAAAGACTGACTTTTAGGTCCTGTTCCCTAAGACCATTGCTACAGTTTACAGAAAACAGTCATCATATAAAATGGGCAAATTTTATCTTTTATACGTGCTGACAGTAGTGCTACAAGTATAAAGTACAGAGGCGTAATTGCAAGAAAAATGTTTAGGAAACTGAAAAATAAAAACCTAAAGAGTGGGTGCTCTCATATCACCAAGCTCAACACGTTTCAGACCATAAAACAAGTGCAAAACTTTTCTACCTTTCCTAATCCCTTTCCAAGATGATTTACAGCAAGGACAACCTTGGTGTTAAGGTGCTCAAGCAAAAGCCTGTAGTGACACTGTGAGAAGTCTCTTTAAGGATAGATTTAGCAGTTTCAACAGTTAAAAGGATTTTTTATTTTGCCCCTATTCTTACTCTTGACTATTTCATGCATCTGGCAGAGGTTTTACAACATATGTTCAGCAGGTTTTTCTTTTGCTTCTTTGGTAAGAAAAAACCAACCGAACAGAAAACATGAACATCTGAGGGGCAGAGAAAAAAAAAAAACAAAAAAAAAAGTGTATTTCTAAAAGAAAGAAAAAGAGCCAAAATACAATCAACCCCAAAAAACTGTCAAGAAAACTGTGATGTTTTAATGTGCTGTGTCTCACCACAGAAGCACTGGTTTGAATTTAGATTGACTAGGTTGAAATAGCCCCTTAGTACTTCAGAAAGCATAAAATAATAAACATAAAAAATTTAAACCCCCCATTTATTTAAAAAAAACTTACAGCAAAGCCCCTCCCAGTTTAAGAGCAGGGCATTGTTTTGTTTTTGATACACACAATTAGAGTTACAATAGAAGGCACATCTGGGAATGCATGCCAGAAGTGGTCACCACTGAAGATGCTCAACCTTCAAGGAGAACAGCTGGGGAAACCACATCATTGATCACTAAACACAGGAGTATTTGTGAAGGAGCTAGGTCAGAACACCAAGCTTAGTACAACAAGTAACTGAGGAGGACTTTTGGCTCTAAGCACTATTAAAGGTAGCATTCATATGAACTCGTCTGACGGTGCTTGAAGATATGCCTCAAAAATAGATAAATTCCAGTGCAATCTAAAACTCTGCTCAGATCATGCACCAGTCCCCTGTGCTACAAGAATGAGCCTAGAAACAAAAATGCTTGAATGTCTCCTGCCTCAGTAAATAATGCCAACACATCAATTTCTTCCTACAGCCATCACTTAACTATTGCCTCAAAGAACTAAAGACTCCAGAAATGTTGATTCATAATAAAGCTTATTTTCACTTATGCTTGCCCAAACAGGAGAGTTTACACAGCTCTCCAGAGTCACTGGAACCTCAATTTAGCACAAGGTGACAGACTTCAAGAGATCTTATGTCCCTCGGTCACTGTAACTGTCGGTGTCACTTCCAGAACAAGGGTTACAAAGGGCACAAGCCATATGCTGTTTGTATTGCAACAGTCTTCTGAAAAAAAACTCTGTCTATAGCTTACATGTGCGAAACTGTTACTCATTTAAATTTCAAATTGGCAGTGCAAAAAATACATACTGTGGCACTCGGTTGGGCATCCACCTTGAGTTTAAATATGGGTCTTCTCTATAATTTCCTTAAAGATCCTCTATGCTAACTGCAAATACATGTCTGTATTCCCAAGACCACTATGCTGTTGGAGGTTACAGGGCTCAATTTCCTTTACATGGGACTCAGAAGAATTTCAGTTTTGTCAGAATAATTAGGAAATGAGTCCATACTCTGGTCTTGTTATTGTGGGCACAAATTAATTAGTTCTTCCCTCCTAGATTAAAAAAAGAAATAAAATAAAGGGCAGAATATTAAACAATATTAAAACTTATCATTTTACCTTTCAATGCATTTTGTGATACTTTGATATTACTTATTGTCCTAAATTCTTTACTGACCTTCCTCACCTTTTCTTAATTTCTAAAACATAAATTTGTTTCAAAACATTAGCTTCACTTGCTTTTCACTCTACCCAGGAGCTAACTAATTTCTTATACTCCTGGGTCCAACAGAGCAAGAAAAAGGGAAATGTCTTCTCTAATCCTAGAGTAGGTTCTCATTGTCTTTTAAATCCGTTTTCACAAGAGATGCAAATGTAGGTGTTCAAAACATTAACGGCATCCCTTTGAAACAGAAAGCTCAGTTTTTGGGGAGAGATACCATCCCCTGACAGTGTGTGTTGGGAAGACCCAACCACCCCTGCACACATAGACACACTGCAAAGCCCAGTACTATCCTTTGCTCTAAATGTGAGGTTTGGCTGATTCCATGGATGGATTTGCAGCACAGATTTTACTGCTCATGCAGAGATTTATTGAGCTGTAACAAATTACAAGATACCCTGGAAACAGGTTGCTAGTGCTCATCCTGTGAGATTGCTGAACTCCACTGACAGACTGGCTGAGATGAGGGCAGTGCCTCTGGGCTAAATTTTTACAGTAGCTGCCAGGAGACACATACCACAGATTTAACACGTCATGTTACTTGAAACTATGTACACATGCACACACAAAAAAAACCCCTGAAAAGTGTAATTCTGGTATAAAGCTGAACATGTCAGCAAACAACAGCTCCAATTCCAAACTCTCACCCTTCCAAAACTCCCCCTGCCAATTCTGCAGAAGTGTGAGATTATTTTGATAGCAAGTTATCTGTGACAATAATACAAATATGCTCATTTCCCACAAAGAAAGAAAATAATACATGACTCAATAAGTCTGTTAAAAAAAAAAAAAATCCCACAGGGTACAAACATTCAATGAAAACAGAGATCTAAAGCAATTCTACATCATCCATTTTAGGACTTTATGAAGGAGTTACGTCCATTCATCTTACTTGCTGAACCATCGAGGAAGGATGGAAACCACACAATCCTTCATTTTAAGGACTGGTTAGCTTTCATTCAAAATCTAAACATTGTTCTTTCCATGATCCTTCTCAAAAAATGAATTTCAAACAGTATCAAGTTAATAAAAGCAGTCTAGAATCACCACACACTGCATGAGGACTGAATTCAAAGCAGCAAGTCCTTTCAAAAGAGCCATTCAAATCAGATCCTGCTTTACTTCTCCTTCCCAACAATCTCAAACACAAAGTCCACAAAACAGCCTCAGGGAAAAAAAATATTAAGTACCAAATTTAGTGAAATTCCTGTTGAGAAAAAGAATTGTCATTTTCAAATTCGGCGGTTTCATGAACATTATTTAATATTAATATTATTTCTCTTATTGCTTATATTGTCTCATTAGTGTAATGGTCAAAAGATACTCAAATTTATCCTACAAATATATGCTTTCAAATATATTTACACAGTTTGGTTTTTTTTTTTCTTTTAGAATTACTTGCCAAGTGGTTGGAAGAAGAATTATAAAAAGCACACAGTTTGCTGCACACGTTTTGTGCAATGACAGCTATTAGGTTTCACATGAGAACAGTGGTGTTCCCATGTACCTTATGTTTCCAAAAACAAATCATTGAGGCAGTGTACTCCTGGAGCCAAATACTACTTCGACAGTGGTAGTTGTCCAGTATCTTACCAATAACACTGTATTAGCACGGACCATTAAAAGAACTGAAGCTGCAATCCTGGGATACCAGATCATCACTCAGTCAACTGGATCTGGGAACTGGGGATATAAATGGCCCTACTGGAAGTGAGACTTCCTCCGTTCTTTTATAAAGGATGTTGGGTTTAGAAAAATGGTTGGACAAAGGGAGTTTTGATGACCACTGTGTTGAGAAAAAATCAGTATGCACAGGCAAAAGGAACAAGCATTTCTTCCTCTCAGATTTGGCTGAAGAGGAAAATTAACTATTCCACAGAACACCAGAGAAGGGAGAATCATCTGTGCTTCATGGTGCAGCATCTCCTCTTCATAAAGAGACTCAATGTTACCCATCATAGCTGGGAAAAAAAGGCAGATATCTGAGCGTCTGTTCAAAAGAGTATCAGAAGATGTCTTTCTAAAAGTTGCTAATGTATTAAGAGGCACTGAAATGAAAAAGGCTGAAAACGTTACACACAGGAGAAATAACAGGGAGGAGAGGAAAATATATTTTAAATTACAGGTACCGGTAAACCAAATGGCTCATGGAAGCTGTATTTCACCAGCACAGCTAGCATAGTTGCGACAGCCAAGATACAACTGGTTAAAACCAGCTCTTCTTAATTTAATAGACATCAAATAATGCAGCAGAGAGGGAGACACAATTCTGTCTAAAGCCACCCAGCTTCATTCCCAGAGCAAATAAGACATTGCTACAGCAAAAAAAATATTACTTCACCCCTCACTTCATTCAGTGTGTTTTGACAAATTACTGAGAACTCCAATTCTTCAGAACCATATCTATTAAAGAATATTTATAGGCTCTCTCTACATGCAAATCCCATCCTTTTTACTAAAAATATGTCTCCAAGAATGACTAACTGGAAAGGGTAATACAGGCATCCTTATTGGTACTTAAAGCTGCAGTAGAGTGCCATCCTCATGGGCTTGCCTCTTCCTCCAGGGCTCCAGGCATCAGAAAATAGACGCTGAAATTGAAGAAAGTTACTGTGGGACAATTACCATTTAATCTCAAACTACAATCCAGAGGATTGATGACTAACTTTATTGCGGAAGTAAAAGCTGGGATGAGAAGCTGGAAGGTTGAATAGGAGGTAGGTAGACCTGGGTGTGGGATCTTCCCGTTAGAACCGGAGGGAAGGCTCTGAGTCCTTGTAGTGCAGTAAAAGGCTATCAAACAAGTTTTAAAATCCCCACGAGGAAAACACCATTAACACTTCTTAGCACATGCTGCTTCCTTCTACAGTTTGTTCTTGTGCTTATCTAAGGCAACAACTTGTTGATCAATGACAGACTTTCTAAATTAAAACTAAAGCTAAAACTTATCTCTAAGTTTGCTACCATAAATGCAGTCTTTGGTATGTATTTAATTTACCTTTGTGTGTTAGGACTATGTGAAAACAGACAGATGAACCTTCAATTATATGAGACACCTGAGTATGTTTCTTTACACCTTAAGGTATGCACCTCCGATTAAACTTTGTTATAGTACAGCATTAAACCAAGGATACAAATTTTTAAAAAGGACATTTTACTGCTTATGCAGCTTTGTATTTCTCATCTGATTTCTGCTGAGAAGAACTTCCGAGATAAAAAAATCTTCATGATAAAGATTCAACAAACAATAGTATTTTTTGTGTATTAGTGATAACAATTCAACAGAAGAAGCAGGTCTCTGCAAGTGTCCTGCCTCTGAAGATCTTGAAATTTGATTTTTTCACCATATCAGCGCAAGAAAATGAAAGCTTATTGTAAACAAAGTCAAAGAAAATAAAAGATGAACTGAAGGCCAAAAAATTTGCTAGCAAACTGCTGTTATAAACATGGTATGTTTAACCATACAGTGAAACCAGAATACATGCTGCTTGCCTGAGACAAGGTAGAAGGATGATAAATGCCTGTACCAAGAGCTGGTGGGAGTGGCAGTGCCTGAAAAAGCAGGCAGTGACTATTCCTGCGGTAGCATCGCCCGACAGGAACACGCAGGTGGTAAAGCTCTTTAAGACAATTTTCTGTGGAATACATTCTCCATTCTGTTTCTTGCATTTATCAGCTCTCTGGCTAGCACAAAATGTACACAAAGCATTTCAAAGCTACAGAGTCTCTTTCTTGGTTGTTACCTGTCCATGAATGTTTACAGGGGTGACAGGGGAATCCTTAAAAGCCCAAAATATTAAGTTAGAAAAAGATGAACTAAGATACTTGTAATTAAGTCTATACATACTAAGAAAAAGCTCTAAAGGTAGTATACCACCATGAAAAATTTAGCTTTTCCGTTTGTGTTATAATACATTATCACAAGTGAAACTGTGGGACACACAGGTCCCTTCAGATATTGCACATGGATGGGCATTTTAACAGCTTTTAAAAATAATGCTTTTGACATCCAGTAGAGCTAGTACTCCTAACAAGAATAAAAGTAATTTTTAAAAAGCCAACAAAATCCCAGCAACTTTTCAAATGTAAATTTAACCTGACAGCAATCTTGTAAAAAGGTTGGTAATTTCAGAGTTTCCTACCAAGACCCAAACAGAAATAAAACCAAATTGGGAGTAGAAGCACGGATTCATGGGCAAGCAAGGAGAGGTCTCAAACCTTTTAAAAAATTATTTTGCACACACACAAATGCATTTCATCTGTGTGAGAACTTGAGCAAAGTATCTGAATGCATAATAAATGATAACTGTTTTGAAATTAGCATAGTTTATTCACCTTAAAGGCTTGATTACTGACAAATGGATTTCTTAAAAGAAAGGAGAAAAAAATTTCCAAATTATTTATATTAGACAAATAGAACATGAGGGTTCATTAAATCAAACAAATTAAATTCCTTAATGTAAGAGCATCAATATATCTGATAGATCTTACAAATTTAGCAAGCTAACTTACGTCTACTTTTGATCCACTGTAAGCATTTAGTTAATTTTTTCTTTCCACAGCCTTATCTTGCAAAGATTTATAGCTCTTTAATTTTCACTCTGCAATGTACTCCCAGATCTCAGTGGAACTATTCATGTCATTAAATGTAGAGAATACACATTCATCTTTTGCAAGAGTAGGGTCCAATTCTCAGACCAAGCTCCAAATTCAAGTAATAAGTCAATATTTAAGCAGAGGGGGAAAGTCTGCCAATTGCTTATATCATTCATTCAGTTACCGGAACGTATGCTAAGGTGGAAAGAAGGAAAAACCCATCCCCATTAGCAGAGCATGTAGGCAAACCATTCAAGGGAAGACGTATTCTGGGTAAAGATTGACAAGTTTCAAGTCTGTGGAAAAAGTTAAATGAATATGTAAAAGAATGTCTGCCTATTTTAAGGTAATTCATACTTTCACCTCAACATCTGAAAATACAGACTTTGTTCTGTTACTATTTTTTTTTCCTTTTGTAGTTATAGGCATATTTTTAATTTAATGAAAATGCAGTGAAATGTTAAAGGCAAATGTTACGGTAAAAGCAGGGAAATGAGAAGACCTACAGCTTGGAGAAACAAAATCCTGAGCTAGGAATAAAGAAGAAGGCTTTTATTGTTCTTCAATGCCTAAATTCACTTCAGTTGGCTTCAGTAGTTTAGAAGTTAGGAGTCTATGCTGGATTGCAGTTCTTGATTCAGACACCTGACTTTGGGCTCCTGTAGTCCCTTTGCAATCATTCGAGATTGAGTCAGTATCTCCAATGGGGAGAGAAGGAGAGTTATCTCACCATGAGAAACCATTGGTTCTGGCCATCTGAACAGTGGCCTCTGCTCCACCAGGCATATTTACTGCTTCTCCACTGACTCTGAGGAGCCCAGGCACTTGTTCCTGTTGGCATTTCCTTGAATGTCTCAGTTTGGACCTGAACCACACCCCTTGTTAGTGACAGTATTTCAAGCTTTTTTCTACACCCAGAGAGAAAAAATAAATGCCTCTCAGAGAGAGTTCATCCCCTCCAAAGCAGGTATAGAAGAATTAGGATTCTTCTTCTATACCTATTCCTGTCTCCCAGGAGTGCCTGCCCTGCTCCCAGCGTCACAAGGCAAAGTTTATTGACTTTCTCTGGAACAGACGTACTGAAGGAGACTCATCTCACTTTAAAAATAGATGGTGTTATCACTTAAACTTCAGATCAGTGAAATAAATCCCACTACTGGGACTCCCTGGAAAGGCTGGCCCTCAGTATAAGGTTGCTCATCTAAAATGCTACTTCACTTAAACCAGAATTCAGGCAAGCCCTCAGGAGCCTGACTGAATGGCAAGATGAGCAGTGGACGTGCAAGCTTGGTTCATGTTGGTGCCCATCAGGAGCTCATTTGTTCTTAGGGAAACCCATTTTTGCCCACACCCCATCTCTGAACATGACAACTTATTAACTTTACTATAAAAGGGATAAGCTTCCTTTCCATTTTCTGAAACTTTTGTTTCACCCTCATTGCTATTAACCCCTGTTACTATTTGACTTCAGCAAAACAGAGCTCATTTCTGTTTATTACTAATTAATTTTGTACATGTTTTCTCCCCTCAGTTTCACTGGAGTGCTGGGTTCCCCATCCTGCTCTGGTCTGTAACTAATATCTGTTTCAACAAATCTGGCTGCCCACCATTCCACCTTCTTTTATGGGCTTTGATAATAGCCAGTAAGCTACTTTCCCTCTCACTGATTACAGATGCCCTCTTTTCCCTACCTCCCTAGATATACTGTCCATATAATTTATGTCACTGTGGGGCCATTTTTCCATCTTATGTAAAATCTCCTTCCCTGTGCCCTACCCTTTCATTGGTTTTACAGCTGCACAGATACATCTGGGATTTTTTTATGTCTCAAATCTGAAAGTAGTGCTTCAGATTATGTACTTAGAATCTAGGAACGAATACTGGATGCAATCTCCAAGCCACAAAACTAATAGACCCTGAGGATCGTATTCCTCCAGAATAAATATAAAATAAATATAAAAAACCTGATGGAAGCCAATGGTTTTGCTGCTTAGGCATGGAGGTGTGCTGTCTACAGCGAACGTTGTCATTAAATCATAGAATTGTAGAATCATAGAATGGCTTGGGTTGGAAGGGAGCTCAAAGATCATCTATTTCCAGCCCCCCTGCTATGAGCAGGGGCACCTTTCACTAGACCAGGTTGCTCGAAGACTCATCCAACCCAGGTGCAGCACCTTGCACTTGGTCTTGTTAAACCTCATGAGATTCCCATGGACCCACTTCTTGAGCCTGTCCAGGTCCCTCTGGATGGCATCCTGTCCTTCAGGTGTGTGAGCAGCACCACTCTGCTTGGTGACATCTCCAAATTTGTTGAGGATGCACTCAGTCCCTTTGTCTATGTCATTAATGAAAATATTAAATAACACTTGTCCCAATTCAGACCTCTGAGGGTCATTGGGACTCTGAGCCATAGACCGCTGCGCTCTGGATACAACTGTCCAACCAATTCCTTATCCACCCAACAGTCCACCCACAGAATTCATCTCTCTCCAATTTAGAGAAGAGACTAAAGTCTCTCTGAAGTCTCTCTAAACGGACTAAGAGTCCCCCCCTGTTGTGGGGGACTGCGTCAAAGGCTTTACAGAAGTTCAGATAAATGACATCCGTTGCCCTTCCCTTATCCACTGATGTAGTCACTCCATCATAGAAGGCCAGTGGGTTGATCAGGCAGGACTTGCCCTTGGTGAAGCTGTGCTGGCTGTCTCCAGTCACCTCCCTGTTCTCCATGTGCCTTAGCACAGCTTCTAGGAGGGATCTGCTTCATGATTTTCCCAGGCACAGAGGTGAGGCTGTCAGGTTGGTAGTTCCCCGGGTCCTCCTTTCTACCCTTTTTAAAGATGGGTATAAAGTTTCACTTTTTCCAGACATCTTAGACTTTACCTGACTGGGTGAGTTACATCAATCTCTATTTAATAATGGCTTCTTCTTGCTAGCTTTAGTATAATTGCTTTGAAAAAATTGCTTTGATATATTGCACTATACTACAATATACTATACACTGCTAGTAGTTTCAACTTTTATACTGAGTAGTAAATAATTCTGATTAAGATCTTTTGTCTAATCATTTGCCATAATAAATTATTCATTTTATATAAATATATCTGATTTACCATCTTTAATCCTGCAGGACAAGGTTACTTAAACCATTGACAATCTGAGGTTGATTGGACCCAGGCCCCGCTCTCAAGAAGGAGTTTAGAATGCAAAGGGCTCCTTTCTGCACCTCGTGGTTCAACAGAAGGGCTTCTCTAACTAACTTTGTCTGAAGCCCTCACTTCTACACATGAAAAAGGCCAGGAAGAACTTTCCATGCTTTGTCAGTGAATTTTCAGGAACAAGGTTCACCACATTTTGGAATGATAAAGCCCTATTTCCAATTATTGAAATCTGAGTAGACAAAAGTGCAAGAAGACACTGCTGCACTGTGACTTAAGCTGTGCTGAACATCACCATCTGTCTTCATCTCCACATCTGTACTGGAAAAGAAGGACTTCCTAATGAACTATGAACAAAAAAAAAGGCACACATCATAAAACTGGATGGGTATGGACAGATCCTGCAGCTAAGACAGCTTAGACCTTTATGGCATGTCACTTAAACCATAGCAAGCCCCCTTCAAAAAGAAAAATGGTTCCAAGCAAGCAGTATCTGAACATCTTCTGTGGCCATCAGTGCCAGACACAAAAAACCTGCACTTCTGGCAAAGATATGAATTTGTGGTGTGACACTTTTAAGAGAGAGGCTGAAAGAAATGTTTTTGATGTTCCAAAGTTAGAAAGAAGTTTTCAGGTCTTTCAAATTCTTCACAGTTTATTATCACTTACTGATTAATAAACTACCAGTTATATAAATGACCAGCCAGTGAAATAGATAACTTGAAATATATTTAGATAAAATGAAGTAACACCTATCCTCTGCACATCATTTCTGAAGTTTAACTTAGAGGTAAAGTCCTGGGCCCACTGAATTCATAGAAATTTTATAACTGATTCCTGTAGTGCAAGATTTCACCAGCTGTTCTGTTTGTTCAGATAGGTATTGAATTCTTGACTTTGAACTTTGTTTTTTTCCACACTAGCTTAAGAGTGCTTCAAATGCACATAAAAAACCTGGAAAGCAGGAATATCCACTATGTCCACTGCAGGCATCCACAGCAAAGTCAATTACAGCAGTGCAAGTGTATAATTTTCAGAAATATTGCTAGTTATATCCCTTTCCAATCTTGAACAAACAGAAAATGCATTCTAGTGGTAGAGTTAAAGCACATCGTTGTCTCCTGAAAACTGCTTCCAAGCATGGAAATTTTTTTGTTGTTGTTGTTGTTATCATTCTTATCATTTTACAAATGCAATACCTCTAGTACTGTTACAGTCAAAAGGTAGAAAACACATCTTGCAATAGTGCAAAGAGCAGGTTCTGCCATTTGAACACTCATATACAACCAGAATTTATTCAAAGAAAAAGGACAGACTGATATTATGGATTTACACATAGACAATTTGTGATGCCTTAACTGTTCAAGTAGATATAATATCAACAGAAGTTGAATATTAATGTCACTTTTTTACTGCTTTTTCCAAAAATAATTATAATAAATTTACACTAACTGCAAAAAAATCATCTTCGTGACTTTTACCTGGCACGTTAGTGCTGATTAGTTGGCAGGCAGTAATTTGTTAATCCAAGGTGGTCAAATTATTGTGATTTATATGACTGTGCTCTTTTCTCGTAACCACTGTTGAATACCAATTACTTCACACCTGATACTTAAGTTTAGACTTGGGACAATCCGTCTCTCCCACGTGGAACAAATGTGGCTCAAAATGCCTGGATAACTTAATGGCTTTTCTGATTCCTGCATCTCTTAGTCAGGGCAAATCACAATTTCAAGTAATTCTTATGAAGCGCTGTTTGCAAATGCAAGCTACTTTGAAACTGAGTGCCTCTAGCAGATTGAAATTACAGATTAGACAAAGATCTTTCATAAGTCTTCATAAATGCACTCTTCCTTATCTCAGATTAGATAAAAGTGGCAACTACGTGGACAAACAGGAATTTATTAGATGCTTTTTACTATATCCTTGAAAAATCCCTGTCAGTGCAAGGATTTCCTGCCCTACATGGACAAAAATCACTACTTTCAGCAAATTACAAGAATTTGGAACAGTAAAAGCAGAGCTGAATCCAGGACTTCAAGTCTTACATACCTTAGTGAGAATTTCCACAGAGGAACTGACTACATCAATATCCAAAATATCTCATTTGGGTTACAAATAGTCTTATTTACTAACAATATTTTTTCTCTGTGAGTTTGCAGCAAAGCAGTAGTTCTTAGTAGTTTTTAGCCTATGTTTTCATTGTTGGCAGCCAGGCAAACACTAAGATTCTTTAAGTTACACCAAAATGGCAGTGCTGGCTCAGAAGAAACCCAGGGCTTCCCACACACCCACCTCTTCTTGGCCCAGTCTGCTTCCCAGGGGAAGAAAGAGAGGGTTGGCAGGAGAAGAGAAGGGGAAAGAAAAGGACAGGCATCCTCCATGCACCCCAAGGTGCTGCCTGGGTGTAGCTGGGAGGCACCCCTGGGAGCTCAGACTTCCCATGGCTCTGACGTCCCTCAGTACAAACAACAGATGCCCCACAACTCCTGATTTACATTTAAAGATGTCTCTGTAAAACCCCACATACTGCTGAGGGCATAGGTTCAGAAGTGACAAGGTTACAGAATCGAACCCTAAGGACAGCTCAGTGCTGTTCTCATTATTGCTGTCTGTATTGCAGCTGTGATACTGACAGCGATCAGATTGGATCCCTTGCAATGCACTGCATGCGGATACACAAGATGGCAGTTTTCCACCCAGGAAGGTTTTGTGTTCTAAATTTAAATGAGATCTCATTTATAAATAGCAACAGAACAATGTTGTTAAATAGTCTCCTTTGCCAGCGTCATGATGATTCCAAATTGCATCAATGGAAGCAGAGAAAATTAACAGCTTTGCCTTAACCCCTTGTATGTTATGTTGGGGAATGTGTCAATATAACTCCATTCCTGGCACTTCTATTTGTGTAATTTGAAGAAAAAAACCCCTTACAAAATAGAATGTCCCCAAAGACAAACTATCTAAATCAGAAATGGTAAGAGAATTACGGTAAAAAGTTCAAAGTTGATGGTACTGCCCATGGCAACTTCTGAGATTGACTGTGCTTCTTGAAAAAAACTGAAAAAAAAAACCCCAGAAAGCCAAGAATCACACAAGGTAAAAGTAAGAATTAACTTTCTTATTTTGTACTGGAAGTCCCCTACAGTTAAATATCAATTCCTTTTCTTTAACAGTTGGATAGAGCATGATATAAAACCTGCTTTCAGGGTGCTGCTCACTGGAAAGTGTTGGTCTTCATTACATACTGAAGCTTACGAAGGCATAGTTAAATGCCATGTAAATAACAAACCACAGTGCATTTTACCAGATGGCTGCTAAAGGCTCATTGTAGGCATCCAGGAAACCTACAAAGACAGCATTCAGAATGGCAGAAGTTACAAAGTGCACCTCTAGGAGAAGCATCAAGAGCGATGCAGGAAAACAACTAAAAAGGGAATAGGTCTGATGTATTACTGCACTACCCCAGCTTCACATGACTCTTATACCAGCAATTTTCCCAGGAATTGATCCAATTCCATTTTGCTGGACAGAGTTAGAGTGGCTTTAGGCAGAGTAACACAGCAATGAATCAAATTTTCTACAAACTCCCATTATAGATTTCTCCCTGTCTGAAACCAAGAGGAAATATGAAGTATCTTCAAAAATAACTGCAAAGAGATATCTTTACAGTGATCATACATTGAGAAAGAGGAGCAAAATGTTTACCGAGGCCAAAAAAAAAGTGGAAAAAAGTTACTTTCATTACCGAAGTTGGGACATGCAGTAGAGATTTGGGGAGATAAAGCATTTCCTTGCAAAGCAACTACATGCATATACTCCGAGAGCCTGACTGCTCAGATACAGAGGTGGACACTGCTGCAGTCTGCATAGAGGGGAGCTGTGCTATATATTAAAATTATAAAAGAGCCCACAATCCAATCCAATATGCCATGCAGCTTGTAAGCTGCCACGGGCTCAGGCTTGCTGGGAAGGCTAAAGCACAGACAGAGGATCAGGTTGTTGCCCATCCAGGAGGCTGCTGGCCTCACTGCCAGCAGCATTTCAGAAGGCACCTCAGAAAGGCTAAGATTTGTATTCTTGTTCCCATGCTCTTTTTCTTTTGTTTTTCTTTTTTTTTTAAATTTAATATAATACAAATAGTATATGTCTAGATATGAGAGAGGGATATATAATAGTTTATTTCAATTCCACTACAAGCAAAAATTCTTATTGATTAAGCATTCTGGTGAAAACAAGTAAAGGTAAATTATCAGCATGTTAAAAAAAAAAAAATCATATATAGGAAGCTTTTTAGGGGAATTTCAGGGGAAATCAAAGCCAAAGGAAAAAATAAGCTGAAAGATGCAAAGATATGATGACCTCACATTCAAAGGAAGAGGACTTCTGATAATGGAGAACAGGAGTGAGACTCAAAAAAGGGGGGCTTAATATTATTACCCATACAGCTAAATTTATTAGGGTTAACAAAATAGTATAAATGTGAATATTAAATGAGACACCCTAGAGCAGAGAAGAAAGACAGGAAGAGAGAGTCAGGCTAATTAAATTAGGCAAACTTTAATAAAAGGGAAATACTGTGGGTGGGAGTTCAGAGAAATTAATTCTAGAATTTGGGTGAAATGAAGTGTGCTACTTGAAGCAGGTGACCTTTTCAGGGGTCTGGTGGGGGTGCCATCCACCTGCCCAGCCTTAAAAAAAAACACAGCTAAATGTTCAGTAACAGCTGCACACATTCTGAATACAGCCTTTGAGGTTTTAGGTGTTTTGGGATTCTCTGATGTTAAGCCTTAACCAGTGAGAAATCAAACATTCCTTCTTGAAAATACTAAGCTGCCCTTTCTTTTCTTCAGTTTCTTGTTTTGGGCTTCCGTTTGCCCAGAAACATATTATGCATCATTATCTAGAGAACAAGTAGAACAAGGGCAATAACTAGATCCTTTGGAATGAAATGAAATAAAATTAAATAGTTCTTGCAGTTTGGGAGGAGTGTGCATGTTATGAGAAAATACCAAGGGCTTGGATGGAAAACAAACACTGTCAGAGTTTCTATCTGTAATCAGAATTTATTCTTACATCTCCACTTAAGTACATCCAGGTAGATTCTTGAAGTTCTCTTTTGTTTTTTAAGGTTAGCCCCCAGGAATTTAGGGGTATCAGGTAAAAGCCCTGATGGACTGATAACCTTTGCAGCTGATGCAAGGAAATATTGAGGCTCTTTGCCAATGCAAAAGAAGAAGAAAACTAACTAAAAAATGAAACCAAGCAAAACCAAAACAGAGAAAGTGTGGGGTTTAAGGTTATTAAAAAGAAATAAAATCAAATGAGCTGTTAGAAGAGTTCAAATTATAGTGCTTCTATTAAGCCAATGATGGCAGCATACTCAATGAAGAGAAGCCCACAGTGCATTTAATGGATGTACAGCAGAACATTTTATAAAGTGCTAGCATATATTCTTGCTGTAAGAGAATATTCTCACCATAAAACAAAACAAAACGAAAATTTTGGGGGGTCAGAATTATTGGCCACCACAACCAGGAAGGATATATGCTTGTTTTCTATAAGGAAAGGTGGGCTTTTTATTGTTCTGTGATGCAAATGCTATCTGAAATTCACATACTTCTGATAATGACTGCCTGTATTCTGACTTTTTTACATAGGTTTTTTTGGTGGGTTTTTTTTTTTAAGTAACAAACTGGCAAATTTTAATAGCAAGCTCCAGTTTTCAGGACAAAGTCCCTACTGGCACCCTTTGAATCATTTGTTTTTTAGGCAGATGCATAATGAAAGAATACCTTTTATTCTCAGAACGTTATCCAAAATTAAACAGGACTACAAGGTGTAAACTAATCCAGGTTTGACTTGTCAGTGTCAATACTCATTTGTGTATCATGTTTAAAACACACGGGTTGCAGCGAGAGTGAAACAGATTTCAGACGTTGCTAGATGCATGTGTGATTATGCATATGATAAATCTCCCCAAAATTCAAAGCCACCTTCAAATAAAAGGCATGAATGCAAACCATGCAAACCACATGTGAATCTCTTCCCACAAAAGACAGAAAAGAAATTTTAAAAGTAATAAAAACTCTCCTATTCCTTGTGACATCTTTGTGCCCATTCACAAGGCTCCTTTTAACCTTGTAATATTAACCTCCATGAAGAAGCCTCAGAAGGAAAAGGCATTCTGTCTTCAGCAGCAGGGATATAAAGGCAAGGAGCACAGGGAATTCATAAGGAATGAGCTGTATTAACCTTTTCTATCTCTAGTCTTTCTCTTTTCTCTCAAAAGAAAGAAGGAGATTCCAAGTTAACAGCTTCTCCATTGGTAGTACTACATCATTCCTGGGCCTAAGAATTTTAAATGTCTACCCTCACAGATTAGCCGGTATTAAAACAGGTATGGAGTAAAACATACTGATTTCTATCTGTGCTATTTTTTAATTACCATTTTCATCAACAAAATCTTCCATTTTCTAATATTTTTTTAACAAATCTGTAGCTGGTTAACATGACCAAGTTATCTGATTTGTAGCAATCTCCCTATTACTTCGGAATTCCCAAATCAAATTGTGTTAACTGGTGAAGTTTAACCACCATACATCAGAAAGCTCTAGTAAACTGGGACATGCACTGCAATTTATTCCACCCACAAATACCAGTAAGACTCCTGGGGGTCCTACAAAGCAAACCTGCAAGGAAAAATCTCTGGTGAGTTATGCTTGATATTTCAGTTGCAAGTGGGAAAAGGGTGTGGAATAGGCTTGGGCTTCCAGAACTGCACATTTGTCAACAATAGGAAAAAAACGGAGAGAGAGAAAATCAGTTTGGCTGACCAAAGCACGTGTAAAATACAAAGCAAATTCCTTGTCAAAACTGGCAGCAAGAGAACAGAAAACACTGTCTTGACAATTTTAAATCTGTTAGGAACAGCTGAAAACCAGCGCATTGCAGAGGATATTTGCTAAGAGTAAGCCAAAGATGACTGTGATGGCAAGTAATAAAAAACTGAAACTGCTTCCATACATGGGAAATTATGTTCAATTCACTAATTCCATAGGTTTGCTCAATCTTGATAAAACTGAATGGGAAACTGCACACAGACAAGATAAAAAACATGATGAAATTTACTTTTGTGTAGCCAATGCTCATGAGCAGCCCCCCTGTAGGGCTGGTTATAGGACTAACAAACAATAGACAACCCCCCTCCAGATTCATTAAAGTAAAGCTTCGCAACAAAACTTGAAGTAAAACAAACTTTTTTCTTCTTACTTCAGTGCCATTTTACTTGTAGTTTCCACCCCAAACTTTTCCTTGCTAAAGAAAGAATTAATGAAACTCCATAGTAGTTTTAATGTCTTGACAGATTTGTTAATATTCAAAAGCTTTAAATGAAGAATACAATTACAGTTCTCATGATGCAGCTAAAAGAGCCCACAAACCACTTCAGTTCCACTTAATTTTTACTGCAAGTGGACAATGTCCAGCACAGGAAATCCTGGTTACTGCTGCTGACCACGACTATTTCCGCTGCAGAATGCAGCTGCTATGGGCTCCTGGGATCTTAAAGGATTAGTGGAACTAAATGCTTTGAGATATGAGTAGGTTGGAAAGTTGCTGCAAAACTAAGGCCACCTCACAAAACAGCATTTCACCTATACATAATATAGTTGCATATGCATAACTATATGAAAACTGCCAAAACACCAACTTGATCAGACTACATAAAATATGTTTTCCTGTGAAACAGCACTATATAAAGAGCAATATGAAGGTAAGTATACAGAGCAATATGAAGAGCAATATGAAGGACAGTACATGGACACCACAATGAGCACTGCACAAAAGAGCTCGCCTACCATGTGCGATTCCAGTCGAAAATTGTTTCTTCTTTAATTGTCTCCGCCCTGAGGCTTTGTGCAAATTGAAACACATGAATGTAACCCCAAAAAATGCCTAGCACAACACAAATGCTAGCAATTATGTTTCTTTCAATTTTGTTCAGTAAAAGAAGTAAAAAACCAGTCCTGTTCTTTTTCATCCACTCTGCGCCAGATGAGTCCTGGCAACACCAAAAGGCACCTTTCTTCATGTAAGAGGTTGGTAGAGAATGAGGAGAACTCAACAGCCAAGGCTATAAGAGCAAGAATGTGGGAGCCTGAGTGGAGCAGAAATAGAAATTGTATCACTGTCACACACAGGGAGCAAGAACATTCAAATACCAAGTTGGTAAAAAGGTCATAACCCGTGTCATGTATGCCAAGCAGGACAGTGAAGGACTTTTCAAATCCAGCAGTGAGTACAGTCATGGCCTTTGAAGGAGAGAGACTACCATGGCTTCTATGGTAGAAGAACAGGCAGTACATTTGTATCCTCACCCATAGACATGTGAAGCTTTTAAGAGTCTTTTAAGTAAAGCTGTGTAAGTTTCTGAGTCTTGGAAAAGAGTGGATTGTTTATGGGAAGGGAGGAGTTAACAGGGAGGGTGGCCTGGGCTGGAGGAATGTTGGGCAGCTAGTGAGAGCAATGTGAAGATAAGAGCAGGGCATTAGGGGAAGAAAAAAATCACTGTGGGGATCATGCTGGGGAGTACAAGGCTGAAGAATGTATACCTTTGCTGCAGAAGGGCTAAAATCTGCTGCTGCTAGGAGAGGATGGTAAGGGTGGGAGGAAAGACCAAAGAAAGAAGCTTCAGATATCACAATGTGTGGGGAAAAAAGAAAATTGAGTTGGCTAAGGCTAAGGTACCTGTTACAAGTGCTGCTGGAGAAAACAGAGAGTATAGGAGATGGGAAGGTGAGGATCACAACTCTTACATGAAGATAACTGAGATGCTTACACAGAAATAACAGATAAAATGGGTAGAGCAGTACAAGCTACAGGACAGCTAGCAAAGCAGGGTCTTGATGACTAACACAGAGGGGTTTGGAATGATCCCTGTCCACCTGGTACTGCTCCTTGTGAAAACAAATCATCCCCAGTTGACCAATGCAGATCAAAATCACCTGCCTGAAACAGCCTGTGCAGCCACAAAATGGTTCATGTGCAACCCACAAGAAACGCCAACAACAACAAATGAACTGTGCATACAGCCAGAGTTGAAATGAGTTAAAGCAGCTGGAAATGGTGTCTACAGGGCTTTGTTTGACAGAATGAAAGCCATATGGGTCCAGAGTCACATGTAAAAGCAACTATTGTCTGTGATTATCAGATGGGTGCCAGAGGGAGTCCAGTTATGGTGAGCTAACATTCAAAACTAACGCTGGAGGATTCACTCATCCCTTGCACATGATTATGGGTCCTCTGAACCCTGCTAACATAAACAGTCTGGATTCAGAAGGGCAGGTCGGCAGGGAGGGGTATACTCTCCAGGAGGGAGGAGAGCCCATGGAACCTAATAAAAAGGAGAAGGCAAATATGTACAAAAGATACAAGCAGTTTTAATGCTTGCTAATACAGACCCTGAAGATATACAAGCAAGGCCCCTGTAAAGTAAAGACAAGATGGACCCCTGCAGTTCTGTGTATGGAGCTTGACTGCAGGATGGCACAGAGGGATTTTTTGCATTTTTATTTTTCCAAGTATGCTGCATGAGCCATGAAGATGGCACTGCAATTAGAATAATTGAGTTTCAAATTAAAAATTGAATGCACGGGAGAAGATACAGCCAAATGAGTAAGAAACCACTAACCACCTTTGTGCATAGGTTGGCAAAAATGTATGCTAGAAATCAAAGAGAAGATCTCAAGAGTCAGGCCTTGAAACCAAGAGCAGGAGATCTCCAGCAATGTGAAAGCAACACTTGCAGCTCCACTATCTGAGGAATATTTAGACTTTAAGATTGGGCAGGACCAGTTGCTCAACCCATTGGGAGACAGCAGATTAAGGTATAGTTAGCCAGGAGATACTTATAGCACCAATCCTACTATAGATGTAATGAGTGGTTCTAGCATGTTGAGAGAGTTTGGTGCTGTTACTGATGTCTTGAAACACACTGGGTGCCTGAGACACACAACATAGCTTAGCAAGTCTTTGGGGAGGGGTGATGGTGTTGTATTCAGCAAGACAGGAGAAAAATGACAGTTTAAGCAATGATCTCTGCGTAGAAAATAGTCTTATTCTGGATCTCAGTAATAATTGTTTGTACAGGAGTAATGCAGCAACAGAAAGCCCTGTAGTGATCTTGGTTACACAGTGGTGAGTGGCAGTGAAAGAACTACTTGGAACACCCCAGGGATGAGTGGCAAGAGAAGTTTGTACGGATATGCTCAAGATAAATTACTGTAGAAGGATTAACACATTAATGTTAGGATCCAGAAACACAGAAACCACATGAATGTCCAAGTGAGGATGAGAAAGAGTTGTGACCCACTATTATTAGTCCAGTGGTTATGGAGTACTAGTTCAATGACCCAGCTTATATAATTAACCAGTGTATCAAAGAGTGATGAAAGGATCTTGAGCCTGGTTTTCAGGGCAGTAAACACTGTCACTCGACAAACAGCACCTTGTGCTGTTAGGCTGCCAAAACCCATGGCCACAGAAGTACAAGAACAAAAGCAGCTTTCAGTCATGGACCTAGAAATCTATTTTTTTAAACTTGGTCTGTTCTTGGGCGTGGTTTTTTTTCCCTTTTTCCTAGAAAGGAGGGCTGGTATAAGTTTGTTTCCATATTTCAAGGGAAGCAATATGACTTCGCATGAATTCCTTGAGTTTCACAATTACAGTATTCCAGTATGCCAAGACATTTCACATCACCTGAATGTGTGAAAAATTAATCCATGAGTGAAGGAAAAGCAAAATACCATAGATGCTCTAGTAAATGTCTGTTGGTTTTGTTAAAAAACTTTACACTTCTTACAACTGGGGATGTTTGTGTGTTGTTCATATACACAAAATTATGTATTAGGCTAGTAAGGAACAAAGAGCATTCAGCACTGCCCATAACTCATGTGACTGCTAAAGGAGTTTAATGTATGATTTATATGAGGAATAAAAACCCTTAACAACATTTGAAATCGACTGACAACTGAAATATCTCCCTAAATTACTCTTCTGTGTTTAAGAGCAGGAAAAAAAATTATACAGGAAATTGTTTAAAACTCTTTTTTTCAAAGTTCATACACCCTGAAAAAACATCAGGTTTTCCATATCCTTTTCAGTATAATAATCATCAGCCATGGATGACTTTTTAGATGTTGATACCAGCAAACATCGTGGGCAGGAGTCAGTTATTGAAAATAACAATTTGGCTTTTTGTAAAGCAATTGGCACTGCAGTTATCTGAATGGCTGCTTGATAGGAACTGCTTGCAACCTACCCTGGTTTCTGCTTTTCCAGAGCTGATTCCTGTGGAGTTACAACCCAAACTTCATCTCAGTGGCAAAATTAGGCTGGAATATTTTAAGAATTGCAATGTTAGTGTAACTGAACAGCTTAAAAAATCAGTAATAGCACCTGTATTTTAGCATTTGAAATTACTAAGAGTTTTTAAAATAGCACAGAACAAAAGGCAGTTTAAATGGAGCAAGCTAGGAGTAATATTAAAGTGACAGTTGAACTTAAATTACTGGTTTAACCCTGTATTTTCATTAAAGTTGATAATCTTTCTCAAAGACTCTGTAAACTGCTGGACCAGAGAAGGGACAACAACAGGAGTGAAAAGTTGAGCCTGCCTGTGTGAAGATGATTCTGTGTTGAACAAACAGTAATCAAATAAGCTGCCAACTGCAGTTTCTCTTTCGGGCTGACCCCACCCATCATTTCTGTCTCCTTTAGTGACGTCTTTGACACTCACTTCTTTAAGAAAGTGATAATAGAGCCAGGAATACACGGTTGCAGTGAGATGGCATCATAACATCTCTGTGGCTGCGCCATGGAAGACATTTACCCCATGTGAGTGGGAGAAAAGAGGAGAGACATGAGTGCCCATGCTGTGGGTCAGGGCATTTGCAGGTGCCCAGGCACTGGGCTGCAAGCAGAGCATTTGCTCTCGGCATGGCAGATCCTCATGGGCTGTGGGCAGCTTTCTGAAGGTACCCGTGGTGCCCTGGGCTTGCCTCACTGCCCCGGTCTGGGGACGCAGTGAAACAGGATGATGACAGACAACTAGCTAAAAAGCTGCTACTTATTCAAAAATCCATGTGCTTTTTTAGAGTAAGCTTAAATGACCAATGTTTCCCTTTCTGCTGTTTTTCTTTCTCTGCTAAGCTGAAGGCCAAGGGTGTCTCTGCTAAGAAGTGAAGGCAGCTGGGCATGGCTGGGGAAGAGAGAAGTCGCTCTGCACTTCCCTGCATCAGCAGGTAAGAGGGCTTTCACATGTCAGTATTCTCATCCGTAATGACAGCCTCTTTGAAAGGCTGGAAAAGCCTCAGCAGCTCGATGCAAAGGGAGGACTCTTTCCTATTCATCCAACACTTTACAGTACCATGCTTTGCGAAAGCAGAAAGTAGTTTTCTGTTACAAAATAATTTTTTCTGTCATTTTCCAAATCACGGACAAAGGAAAATTAACAAGCTAGACCCATTATTCTCCACATTATACAAGAAAAAAGATCTTAAAATGTAAAGGCCACTGGTGATTTCAACAGTTGATCTGTGATCAGGTGCAGAATGTTGGGTCTGTGTTTCATCACCCCTCATGTAATTTTAATAGCAATGATGTAACCACTGCACTTTAATGCTGTCTTGGTGATGAATGAAATTAAAAGAACTGCCAGCAAAACCTGCATCTTCTATTCTAGGGGCACCTTGTTTCTTCAGTGGTTTTAAACCTCAAATTTTAAATGCATTAAGTTTAATCTAATCTGTGAAACAGCACTTCCAAAAGCAAAGTTTGTACTGGAAAAGGAAGCAGTCTGATCTTTTCCAAATACATTAAACTCAAATTACTCTGGAAGATTACAGCAACCAGGAGCCTAAAAAAATCTGTCTGCTCAATAAATATCCTTGAAGACTACCATACAGAATTTTTCAAGCTCTTCCATCCCATAGAAAACACTGCTTTAATGTACTGAAGGAGAAAAAATGGTTTAAATGAACTTTCATTAAAATCTTGACTACTTAGAATACATTTGATTTTCATTAATTTTCTCTGTTAACTATATCAATGTTTATTCTTTAATTATATTTAATTTATTATTTATTGCTTTGTATGTTTTCCTGATTAATTCACCTCATGGTGCTTATATGCTTAAGTGCAGGCTTCACCACGTGACCATTTCTGGTTCTGCTATCAGTTGTGAAACCCAATCTAACATGCACCACCAACTAGCAGTGTAAGGGCAGCTTGATTCCAGATATCTTTATTCACAGAGTAGAAAGCATTTGATAAACTCAAGATACTTCCACTTAGTCTCTGATCTTGAACCTTCACATTGTGTGTGTACACAGTGCAGGCTTTTACGCCAGACAGTGATAAAGATGTTCAATAGGCTCCTGTTTTAATAGAAGTTCAAGTCCTACATCAGCAGCAGAAATATAAAGTCCACTGTAATAGTATTGTAAAATCCATTATTTAACCATAGGATTTCATATACTGCTCCACTTGAGCTTTACTGTTGCAGTCTATAAGGTATTAATAGTCATTTCAGTGAAATTGCAAAGCTCTTCTACATACACAGTCTTCTTCACTGTAATACAAGATTTACAAGGCAATATGTAGAACTGAAACATTTTAAAACTTGATGAGGATGTTTGATGCAACAGAGCACTTTACAGTAGTTAATGGTAGCAGATGGATGACAAAAATGAGTCATGATAATACTATTTTTCAGAAGAGGTGTGGGCAAAACAGATGTTAAATCTCTTTTTTGTTAATGCTCAAACAGATATTTTTTTCCCCAGTGTCTTTTTTAACCCAGATCTCTTTCCAGTACAAATTCCCTTTGCTCTTGCTGCTCTCTGCACAGGAGGGCAGATGCTGCTCCCTTACTCCCAGTCTGCTCACCACTAACCAGGTTGGCTTTCTCATGGGGTTGCAGGTCCCCGCACACACACGTTGTGCAGCATAGGAGCAACAGCTCATGGTGTTGACCCAAACTATGTGTCATGCTTTTGTGTCCTTTCCTGCTCTCACCGCCTGAATATTTAAGAGGAAAAAGGAAAACACTGTCCTGGTCTGCCCAGAAGCCAAAGAGCAGCCGCCTAATGGTGTCACAAACCTCCTCACCAGCATCTCCCTCCCCTTGGAGGAGCATCTTGCAGATGCTTTATATTATCAAAGAAGATCTGCTTTCCTTGTTCTATAATATAGTCTGCATGTTAATACCCACAAGCCACCCTTAGGTCAGCAATGAAAGGAAACAATTTAACAATGAAGAAATGGCTGATCCAAATTGCCACATACTCCTCGAGGACAGTGGGTTTTGTACCTTATTGTTTGGGGGTTTTTTGGTTTGCGTTGTTTTGCCTTTGGAAGCAATGCCTATATTTTGTATTCCTCATGTCTGATGTGAAGTAGCAGTAACTTGATATGAAGGACATCTTGAAATATTCTGCCTTTGTGAATATGAATGTAGGAATCTGCAGAAACTGTGAATGAACATTTACAACAAACTGTGAGCCTCCTACTGATGCACTCAAATACAAAACAGGAGGCGAGAGAGAGAAGGAAAAGAGATGAATTTGTTTTCCTAGCAAACAGCTGTCTTCTTTAACAGAAGAAACTAAAAAGAAAACTGTGTGAAGAGGCCAAAAGCTGCATTAATTACAGTATTTTTAGATGCTACAAGCACAATTTTGATAAACACTCTAAACTGTGAAAAAAATTGACTGTCAATGCAATTAAGTCTTTTTCATGGTGCAGCATCATCAATGCATGAGCCTGCTGAGAATATATTGTAGGCTGTGCAATGCCGTTTCCCTTTGATTAATGATTCAAGGCAATCAGTAGGGACCACACCAACTCCTGGGGGATGCCACAGCAAGCAAGCACAATGTCATCATTTAATTTCTTCTCTTGACCTACATTACAGAGTGAAGACTCAGTCACTATTAAGGGCCAAATTCCAGACATGGTTATAGAAAAGCAACTCCCACAGGGTTAAAAGTAACACATACACAGCTTAGGAGAAAAAATTTTATTGGAGAGATTAATTCTTGGGTACTTGGAGGGACATTATTTATTTGTTTATTTAGATCAAGTGCAGGATATGGGAAGGTGACAGACTAACCTTATGCTAGTTTTAATGGCCAGACTGCTGCGAGTTACTTATACCAGAAAAGCAATTCCTCTAGCCAGGAAAAAGCTTGATCTTGTTTCTTAGCTCATTAGTATTTCTGTTTAGCCAAAGTATGGTATTAGAGCTGGTGTTATATCAGGATACACCTAAAAGTCAGCCTGAAATAATCTTTCTGCTGGAGGCACCCAGTAGTGGCATCAGTCTGTCAGCCACATTGCTCTTCTCCAGTGACATGAAGTCCTCCATTTCACGCCAGTGGGCAGTGACCATATTATCTCATGAAGAATTCAGAGCTGAGTGAGGTAACACAGCAGATTTGGTTTTATAGCCTTCAGCACTTGGAAAACACTAAGTTCAAAATGCTATAGCACCTCCTTCAAATATCATTTTCTACTGTTTGGGAAGCAAAACTGTCCTCTGCTTCCTGAACCAGCTCTCTGTACAGTATTTATTCTTGCCCAAGGACTCAGTTATTGTCTTTAAGTACATCATTGTTTCAAGCAAGGATAAGTGAAAGGCCAACATTAGCAATGTTGCCAACAGCAGTGTTATTCTGACATGCTGAAATTTTCTGCGGTGAGGGTAAAGCTCATCTGCACTAGAGGCATTATTTTCTCCAGGGCTAAGTGTTTGGAATGCATTTCTTGAATAACAAAAGGGCACAAATATGTACAAAAGCTATTTTCAGCTTTGAATTCATTTATAAACTCAAAACATGTCCACTATTTTCATTTTTCTCACAAGGGATAGATGCAAGAATAGATATGATAGATGCTAGTCACAATACTTTCTGAACTCCAGAAAGCTGCCCAGACACTTCAGAATGAAAATTTACATTATATGAAATGGAACAAAAGAATATAAATGCTTTGATACATGAGATTGCAGATAAGAATAATTCTGGCTGGAGTTATTCAGTGCAAGTTGTCAGTTTAAGCAGCTTCACTGGGTTGTTGAACAGGAACACACATACCAGTGGAAGCTTAATATTGTTGCTAAACAAAAGTACTAGAAAACTTTCTACTTTTCCTTTCTTTAAAGGTAATAATTTAAATCCCTGTGATGTTGTTTTTGAAATATAGTCCACAGAGTCATGTACACTGAAAATTGACTTCAGATCCGCGAATTGCCACCCATTAAGTGCTTCCTCTGAGTACAGTCATAAAAAAGATCCAGAACAAAACAGCACACTCTGTTCTTAGGAAGAAGGTCCACGAGGACCTACTTCTAGCCTAACATCAAACAATTCAGGCAGTAATACTACTATTCTGTGGAATGTCTACTAAATTTGAAATTGACCAACACTTGCACAGACATGTATTATTTGGAACATTAACAAAAAATTTGTATTTTCAACTTTCATAAGTTGATTTTAAATTTGCTAAATCACAGCAGCTGCTGAAACATGTTTTATGTACTTATAGGCTGTTCATCAGCTGTCATGGGGTGCCATAGCTTTGCTCGCCTTCAAACCAGAGATGGTTTAGTGCCTGCACCTTTCCAAATGGAATGGCACAGAAAGCTTACTGTCTCACACAGTCTTGAATTAATCACTTAATTATTAAGCTTTATATGTTACACAAAACCAGTATTTCTATTGCTGAATCCATTTAACTGCTATGTACCTCTTAAATTACTAACATATCTCTTCTGAGCTACTTAAGGGGAATTAAGTTCTTCTATAAGCATCAGGCATAAAAATACAACTCTCATCCTATTTTTCCCATCCTCATTTATCTCTCTTTATGCAAAGAAGTGTTCCATTCTCCCTGAAAAGAGTAAAACTTTTAGTCCTCAAAATCTGGATTTCAAAGTCCTTTAGGCACCTGGAACTGTGCTTCCAAGCTTAAGCAGAACTGGTGGAAGCCTGAGAGAGTTAAGGAGTAAAGTTGCTTTATTGGCAAACAATCTCTATTCCAAGGATTTCACTTACACATTAACTATTTCATATCAAAATAAGTCCTTAGACCAAGCACAGGAAGCAATGTATCCCATTTCTGTTGCCCTCCTCTTGTGAGTCCTACCAGCTAAGGACCTCTGTCCTCAGAAATTAAAAGATTTAATTGGACCACTTTCAGCGGGAGGAGGGAGAGCAAACCAATCAGTCTACATCACAGACCTCTATTCCCTGAAGACATACTTTAGGCACTTAAATCCCTCATTAGTGAGACCTCAAATGTATATTTTGTAATTGGAAAAATAACTGAGAAACAGCCCATCTAAGTTTAAGAATAAACTGGCTAGTCCTATTTTAAAGAATGCAGGATTAAATGGTCTTTAGCAGACCTCCTCTTGCTTCTCTGACTGTAGAGAAAATCTGGGCATATTCCTGGAACAAGAACCCCTTTCCCTGACTGCTGTTGCTGCTGCCTTCCTGTCTCATGTTCTCATGTCTACACTCATCCTCCCAAAAGTCACTGGACTGGAGAAGCACAATTTGATAAAAATCAAAACAGACAAACTATCTGCCTGATCAAGGGCTTCAATGTCCTTAGAGACCAAAATTCAAGGCCTAAATAGGAAGAACATAAGACATTAGTGACCACCTAGGGAGGATGGCAGCACTAACTGCTATCCCACAGGAGATTGGAGGCAGAAAGGGGAGGAAACGGGGGAATAGGACCCTTATGAAGATTCACACTGTGACACAGAGATCACATTTTTACAAGGCCATCGATAAGTACATCCTGAAGCAGCTGTGAAGGCAGCCCACAAACCGGGACTTAACCGGAACTGCTCTTAAGCTTGTTCTGCCTATCACACGTGACTTGGATCAAAACTGCACGTGTCAATCACGATAAACCCTGTCCTTACATGAGCAAAAAAGCCAAAAAGATACACCACAATTTTCCTCTATTTCAGGAGGCAGAGACACACAAAGACAATGAAACTTGTTTAAAACGAGCAGCTAAGAGAATTAAAACCTGACAGTCAGTGTGGAGATTGTTGAATGAGCAACACTGATGAATGCATACCACAGATTTTTTTAAAAGTGTTTTTAGAAAGGGTGGAAAAGTCATGAGGACTGAACAGGAGGTTAGGGAGGTTATTAGAAACAAGAAGGCATCCCTCAGAAGGATGAAACTGTGTCAAACCTAAGAAAAATGAAGTTTTCATGAACCCAGGCAGATTTTACATGTTTTTATTGTACCATACCTCTGACTTCTATTCACTTTAAAGTGATGGGTAGTAAACTGCAAAAACTTTCTAGTATATGGTAAGCTGTTCTAAGAGAAATCAGGGATGAAATCAGTATTTACCAGCAGTAGCGAGTAACCTTTCTGTACAAAGCTGTCAAAGTACTTGGAAAAGGTGAATGCAAGCTGAGTTTTTCAAAGCTGGTTAGATGATAGGTAGATTTGCATACACAAAGAAAAGCAACAGAGGTGGCGAAGGGTCTGGAGCACAAGTCTTATGAGGAGCAGCTGAGGGAACCAGTGTTGTTTAGCCTGGAGAAAAAGAGACTAGGAGTGGCACCTTATCACTCTCTACAACTACCTGACAGGGGATTGTAGGGTGGGGGTCTGTCCCTTCTCCCAGGTAAGAAGTGACAGGACAAAAGGAAATGGCCTCAAGTGGGGCCAGAAGAGGTTTAGATTGTATATTAGGAAAAATTTCTTCATCAAAGAGTCATCAAGCACTGGAACAGGCTGCCCAGGGAAGTGGTGGAGTCACCATCCCTGGAGGTATGTAAAAGGCATGAAGATGTGGCACTTAGGGATATGGTTTAGTGGTGGAATTGGCAGGATTAACTTTATGGTTGGACCCAATGACCTTACAAGTCTTTTCCAACCTAAATTGTTCTCTGATTCTATATAAGGAAAATTCATAAAAATTGATGAAAGAACACTTATATTTTAAGAAACATAGATATAATTTCATCTTCATCAAAAAGAATATGACTAATCTATTTGTCAATACTTTAAATAATAGTTTAGGCTGTGGTGTAAGAATTTCAGCTCCCATGTCCCTCACAGCATACTCCTTCAGACACTAATTTTGGATTGTTAATTCAATGGAAGATTGAATACAACAGGTTACAAGAAAAGAGTATGATATCATTCAAAACAAAATAAAAATACTGTAAGAAATAACCCCAAAATACCTGCCTGGAAACAGGCTGTTCGCAGTCTTTGAGGTAATTTTAATGTCTTCCTTTCATGTGTTGGAGTGTCTGCCTCTAAACTGCTTGCTCCTTTCCTTGGTGCAGGTTTACCTAAATGACCTGAACTTTGAAGAAAATTTACTAGAAATTACCTAGTGGAGAGATACTTTTTTGCATGTTGTACGTTGTTCCTATTCTCAGTATTTTGAAAGATTGTACTTCTCAACATTTCTACAGCCTTTTCAGAGCAGTGCTTTCAAAGTGATACTACTCACCATTTGTACCCAGATGTTTGCTTGTATGGGCAAAGGGGATGTCAGAGCTGATACCAGGAAGAATATTCATCCCCTTTCTCTCCCCTGAACTACGCACATTGGACTTTTCCTCTCAGAAATCTGAGTGAGATACATCTTGTCTAACTATAGCTATCTATAAGTTTCATTCTTGTATTTCCTCTTAAAAATATCAGTATTCTGTAAGTCTAAGGATTCATCTGGTATTGTATTCTGTTTCTATCAATGGCTGTAGCCACCTGCTTGATGAGAGTAAAAACAGGGACAACCACACAGAAGCACAGAATGATGTCGGTTGGAAGGAACCTTTAAAGACCACCTAATACAACTCTGCCATGGGCAAGGACAGCTTTCACTCGATCAGGTTGCTCAGAGCCCCATCCAGAACATTACCTGAACATGATTCCCCTGAGTACTTTCCTGTGTTTTCCACTTGGATGATTTACAGAGCCTGATGTGATTTCTGGGTTACTAACTCCCAAAAGATACTTCTTCCAAGCACTTGTCCATTTCCTCCTAGAGACCATGTAACCTTTAATCACTCAAAACACTGCTTATCAGCAAGCTCCTTGGTTCTGATTCCAATCCCATGAAGAAATTTCTCTTCTTTTCTGTTTTGTAATGGGCTTCTCAGATTAATTTCATTCCCCTAGTTCTTGTATTTGAAGAGACAGCATGCAGTGTCTCCTTTTGCCATGGCATTCATGATTTTAGAATTATTATATGCCTCTATCCTCCATGTTCCCCATCTCCATGTCATCTATTTGTGTCATCTGCTGTGGGTTAACCTTGGCTGGCTGTTGGGTGTTTGCCAAGCTGCTCTATCATTTCCCTTCCCCTAAAAAGGACAGGGGAGAAAACTGAAAAAAAAGGCTTATGGGTAGCAATAAGGACAGGGAGAGATCACACTTCAGTTTTTGTCATGGGAAAAACTTTAATTGACTTAGGGAAATTAATTTAATTTATAGACAAACACAGTAAGATAGCAAGAAATAAGATAAAATCTAAAACCTCCTTCTCCCCCTCTCCCTTTTTTTCTCAGGCTTAGCTTCCCTCCAGATGTCACTACTTTCTTCCCTGTGAGAAGATTAGGGAGACAGGGAATGGGGGTTTCAGTCAATTCCTTATGCATTGTCTCTGCTGCTCCTTCCTCCTCCCACTCTTCAAGTATGAGGGCACTCCCACGGGATACAGTCCTTCATGAACTGCTTCCCACAGGCTGCATTTCTTAGTGAACCCCTTCCACTGGGTGCAGTCCTTCAGGAACAGGCTGCTCCAGTGAGGGCTCCCCTTAGGGTCACAAGTCCTGCCAGAAAACCTGCTTGATCATGGGTTTTCTCTCCATGGGTCCACAGGTCCTGCCAGGACCCTGCTCCAGCATGATCTTCCCATGGAATCATAGTCTTCTTTGGGTACCCCACCTGCTCTGACATGGGGTCCTCCAGATATCTGCTCCACCATGGACCTCCATGGAGTGCAGGGGCTCACCATGGGCTGCACCATGGGCTGCAGGGGAATCTTTTCTCTGGTGCCTGGAGCACCTCCTCCCTCCCATTCTTGATGTCTTCACAGCTGCTTCTCTCACATATTCTCACAGTTCTTTCCCAAGTGCTGTTTCCCAGCAGTTTCTGCCCTTTTTGAAATACATTATCCCAGAATCTCTACCATCATCACAAGCGGGCTCAGTGGCGGGTCTGTCTTGGAGCCAGCTGGCATTGGCTCTTTCAGACACAGGGGAACCTTCTGGCATCTTCTCAGAGAAGCCACCTTTGCACTTCGCCCTGCTACCAAAACTTTGCCATGGGAACCAAATACATATGGCCAGCCCCCCAAGTCACAGCTTGTAGGGGAGGCTGTTCCCTGCCTTTGACTGTTCATTGGTTTTTCCTGAATATTTCCTTTTCTGCAACATGACCTTTTTGACAAGAGGGAATATGAACAATTTGGTGTTCAAGATACGAGTGAGCCACAGACCTGTACACATACACTTTGTTCTTTTACAGTTTTCTGTTATTTTCCTATAAATTCCTAGCACTTGATACTTTCTGATTGTTACTGAGATGGTAGGTCCATAAAAATAACCGTCATAATCAATAATATCCCTTGAAATTATTGGTTTTCCAAAAAAAGGAAAGGTTTTTCCAGTCTTCTTTGCTAAAATCTCCATTTATAAATCTCTACCTATACCTCTGGTTTTGATTAAACATATATTTACTGAATATTTGGGATGAAAATTAGTAGCACTAAGAAGTTGAAAATAACAAGAATGTTCAAGTTATTTGCATGGCTCTTGCTTGTGTAAACAAGCCCTACAAGTAAAGCATTACTTTTTCCTCATGTATTAATTCAACTTTTATCACACAGTAAACGGGACAAAGGAAAGAAATTCTCATAAAAAATAAGAAAAACATTAATTTGCCTGTGACCATGCCAAATGCTTGCCTAACACCCTGACTAGGATACATTTACTGCCACCCTGAACCTGTAAGAAGCTCTCAGCAAACCAGGTGATGCTTGGTATGCCAGCCAACTGGGTCTAGGGATGCTATAATGAGTCTGAAGTTTTACTTTTTCCTGGGGAAATATAAATCCTGCATGCTTTCAACTGCTGTACTTCTGATACACGTGTTTGCATAGAGAAGATAATGAGATATTTATAAGTGGCATGATACATTACCCCATAAAATTGATGAGCAATCCATGCATCAGGCTCTAAGAGAATCAAGAAATTAATCAGTCACAAAGTATCCCTTCTTGCTTCTGAATTCTAATTTCTTAGAGGAGCTGTGAAAACTGTAAACTATTAAGAAGTCAAAAGTTAACATTCTGCAATAACTCATGATTTATCCATCTGATTTTAAAACTACCTAATAGAAAGATTTAAGTGCTTATTTCTCTCAGGAAATAACAGAGATGAATGATGCAGTCAGAGGTCCAAAACAAAAGAAAAAATCCACTTAAAGGGTATATTCAGGAGCTTTTGGCAGGGAAAAGAGCTGTCCAAAACCATGAAGGTATAGAGCCTAGGCAGGAAGCCTTTCATAGTGAATGATACAGGCTACAGGATTATCTTTCAGAAGTGTCTTTCAATAACTTGTGAAGATCTGTTCAAGGGCTGGAATAGGTGGATGACTGGAGAAAGCACACCTCCACTGTTACAATATAATACCCAGAAAGTTGGCCCAAGTCTTTGGTCATGAGAGTTAATTTCACTTTTGGGCTGCTCCAGAGGCAATATAAATATTACATGTTCCTTGCCTGGAGCTGGCTATAAATCAATCTTAGACAAGATGTGCTTAGAAAAGATGTGTGTTTCAGAACCCTGCAAAGTTCAGAAATATTCACATCAGAGAGTTACTCCACAGTGATGCAGTGCCTACTTTAAGCAGATCTACAGTTTATCACCTAAAATTACCCTCAGATATTTCCAGTGAGAGATATGATATTGAAGAGACTGTTCTTCAATTCACTGATTCTGCTAGAGTTTGGGTTGTCTGTAATCCTTAAACACTAGGTAATATCGTAGATGGAAGGATTGATTGTATCAGGTAAAATTGAGAAATACTTGGTTGAGAAGGAAAAAGGACAAAGTAAAAGCAAGCCAACCGAGTTCAAGTGAACACACTGAGTTAATCTAGTTTGTTCTTTTATACCCTTTATAAAGATATCTGCTTCCTTCTCCTTTATCACTGATACTTCATTCCTTCTTTTGAACTTTTGGACTAAATGACTATTGAAAATCTTACCAAATACCTCCTAAGATTTTTGAAATTTTCTTTTCAAAGGAAGTCATGGCCTGACCAATTTACTTCTTATTTATAAGAAACCTTGTCAAGACAGGAAAAATATTTTAAAAATTACTTGGAAGTAAACATCAGCTATATAAAAGACGTGACAAAAACTTGAGCAAATTACTGTCAGGCACTATGTTCATGTGAATAGTGATGAATTTAAATCTCTTTTAAGAGTTTTACTGTCCCTCCTGACCCCTGAACTGGAGAATAAAAAACCAGAATACAAGTTCCTCCAAGCTGCAGAGATCCCCATTGAGAAAAGAATGAATTTTAGGTTTACATTCAGAGGCATCTAATTAAATGGTGAAAATGACATTCATGCAAATAGTACCCATTCAATTGATAGAGCACACATGTACTCTGCAGCATGTATGTTCTAATATTGAACGTGAAATGTAAGTTTTTAATAGCTCTAGAAGGCTCAAATGGATATTATAATGACTTTTTAATAATGTTCCTTATTCCATTTAAGGAGAGAGAATTGCTAATCCATTTGCTTCTTTATTTCTGATTTTGTATTAGAAAGGGATAAATTACACAGTGCTACATTTGAAGCAATTCTCAGTCACAAATAAATTGAGTGGAAAGTAAGGATTAATTTGTGGTGGAAACAAGAGGGAGAAAATCAGGTTAATCTGCACTAGAGGAGAGAAAAAAAAGTAAATTACAAAAGTATTATAAGGGACAAGATTTTTCTGAGATGTATGAAGTTAGCCTAAAACTGAACTAACAAATCTCAGTGTCTATGACTTAAATATTTTATATTCCCTCCAATTTGAAACAACTAATGCAATGAATATATTTCTGTCTTTTAATCTAAGCTCTTATTCACCTGCATATTTATGCATGCAGTTCAGCAACTATTAGTAGCATTCCCTCAGTCCCAACTGGTCTCCATATCCCTCATTCATTTCTTATTGGAATTTTTCATGTTAATTCCCATCCTCTCTAAATTGACTGTTTTTTATGTAATGTTATTAAAAACCTTTTTATTCAAAATACTATGACAAGATAACTATTAAAGTGGCTTATCTTTTAATAATTAATTTTCTAGGAACTGACTTCTAATAGATGATATTCAAAGTTATAAATACTTCTTTTTTTTCCTTAGGAGGCTTGTTGTTTCTCAAACTTGCCTTTTTTCAAATTCTTCATTGGCAAGGAGTTATGATTCCCTCCTTCAGCAAGATCAAAAATTCACCCTTCTTCTCAGGACCATCTTTTACTGGATCTCTCCACTTACATTGCTGGTACGTTTGAAGATAGGGGCTTTGCAATACCTCTGCCCAGAGAGACAATACCTCTGCCTGCGAGATGTGAATGGCATCACTATGGGCAAGGCAAAAGAAGCAAACAAAAAAAAATGCCCAACCCAAAACTTTGTTTTCAATCAGCACCATTTTCTCCTCTTCCCTCTGACCTTTTCAAAATCAAGATAAGGTTTACTTTAAATGAGGTGCACAAAATTACAAACACCAGCTAGTTGTCCTAGTAGTGTCTTTTGGGGAAAACTTCAGTTTTAAAGAAGTGACTCATTAGTTTCTGTGCTTTCCAAATGACAAAAATGCCTTCACTGCACTTCCCTCAAGCACTGCTCTACTTGCCTTCTATAGCATCAGATTCTTGTTGGCAATAGTAGCTAGTTTTTGCTTCAGGACTGGATTATCCTGTGAGACCCCTACTCTCTCTGAAAACAGGAGCCAGGCTCCACAGAGAAGATACAGAAGCATAGGTAGACTTATTTCTATAAACCGCAGCAGAATAGTATATTTCTGGAAAGTTCTAAAATAAGCTAACAAAGCCCAGAAATTAAAAGCAGTACTAGTTCTGCTCTTTTTGAAACAACTGGGGGCAGCTAAGCTCATTCCTGAAACTGGAGATTTGCTCAAGCCACCACACTTGCACCTGGGCAAGCTGCAGATATTGGGTTACCTGAGACAGTCCAGAGGGAGTAAGCACCTCATACATTTAGCCTTCCCCAGTAAGAGGTAACAGTGGAGCCCAAAAGGGACTGCAAGAACCAGGAAACCTGAATTTGGATTCTCGTTCTGCAAATACCAGCCCTTGCTGAAGCGAATGAAACAGAGTCCAGGTTTAGGAAACCTTTGTGCAAATCAATAAAGTGAACAGAAAGAACAACCAGAGTGTAAAGGAACAAGATACTGCTGTGGAATTACTGTACCTGCACCAATGGTCAACCAAGATAATGTTCAACCCAGCCTACAGCTGTTAACTCTAGTGTGAAGACACCCGAGCCCGTATTAGCACAGCAATCTGGGGACATCCTGTGTGCCAGGAACAATGGCTGCCCACAACGAGACTGCCTGTCTAATCAGAGATTTTGTCAGTCTCCCATGGGCTTCTTCCCACATGAACTGTGTGCCTCCCCTCCAGGCTATTGCTGGGGCAGCAGAGACTCACTGCACCCTTGCCAAAGTACTCAGGGCTTTGCCATGAAAACAGCCACTAGCCAACCTTCACTCCAGGCTGGTCCTTACAACTTCCCCTTGAACCTTCGTCACAGACTTTGTTTCTCTGTGCTCTGAAGAAACTTTCTGACACTTTCATGCCCTGAATACAGAATATCCAAATCAGCTTCCTCATGTGTTTTTAGCAGTGCTTGCACTGAGTTTCTACTTCGAATGTGAGAACAGGATGCCCTGACAAAACAGTGCCACATCCCAAGCCCAAGTGTGGAGTCTGCCACCATAACTGTTTTGATTAAAATAGAAAGCATTACTGAATGTAGATAAAAAAGGCCATGAAACACAGATTGCTAAGGTCAGAAGAATTCTGCAAATGGGTCATCATTTCCAGTACATTTACATTTACAGTACTGACACTAAAACCAATGCTCTAACTGCAATATCAGTGTTCTTCTCAATGCTTTTTAATAAAGTTTTTTCCAAAATGCTCACGGGAAGGTGAATTCTCAGCATGGGCTAACATGCTCAGAAACCTCATTGAAAGACTTCCTAAACATACAAAGTAATAATAAGCAGCACAGATGTAGTGGAATTTGATGTTGTAATTATAATTACAGCTTAAATTAATTTTCAAATGAAAGCAAAGCATTCTAATACCTACTCTTTCCTAAACAAAAATTTTCATTTCATGAATACAAGCCTTGGACTCATCACTCAGGATTTTCTCAACTTACTTAGAGCACCTATAAACTTTCACCCTGTCCGCTGTGTAAATTTCTATAGGTGCACTGTAATTTCTGTAGTGTTTTGTATGAACACTCCAGGCTTTTCAATTAAGATATAAGGCATTATATCAGCTTTACATATATATATATTTCAAAAGAAGAAGCTTCCAGTCATGGAAGGAATTTTTAAAGAAATTCGTGGAAACAGTAGCTTCACTGATCAATATTGCTAGGTGAGAGAAATGGCCTCTCCATTTCCCTGTTATCCCTTGAGACAGATACGTTCATAAATATGAGAAAGCAGAAGAAGTCTTCCAAGCTGCCAACATATTTGCACATCATATAACTTGCCCTATGATAATAAATACCCTGCTGCACCTGCTTGCCTTTATTGAAGGATATGTAGGAAATTTCTTCCTCAAGTTAGTAGCTCTACCTGTGAATAGTGGGATACTGCCTACAAGGTAAGGTTTTACAGTTTCATCTGACCTCTCAGTTTCCCTTCATGAAGTGTGCTTTCTATCATTACTACTTTCTGAGAACTTGGAGGAAAGGTCAGGACACTTTTGTCTAGGAGTGAGCAAACAAATAATTAATTTATATGTATTTAGTTCTTTAAGAAATGCCTACTGGTTTTGTCCAAATATAAAGTAATAATATGCATGAACATGTCAATATTAATCTTGATTTCCACAGTTCAATATAGCTACCTCTTAAATGACTGTCCTAAAATGTGTTTGTTATCTTGAGATGACAACCCAGATAGAAACAAATTAATTCACGCTACTGAAAAAGAATATTTATAGTGTTATTAGGTGAGAGCTGGAAACACAGTGAGTGAAAATGCCAGCCAAACCTCTTCTGACCCACATCACACTCCCAAGTCCCGGAAATGAAGTCCATGCTTGACTCTTATCAGCACTCCTTGGAATGTGGCAGCACAAGAGGGTAATCACACAGCGGTGCCGCAGTGTCAGCGCCCTGTCAGCTGGGGCTTTGCAACCACAGAACAGAGCCCTTGTCTGCCCAGGGATAGTATCTAAAATAGGCTCAGCAAAGCACAAAAGAAGGGCTAATAATCCCTGCCCTAGAGAGTACACCCTCTGGCAGTTTGATGCTGTGCTGAAATTCATAAGCACGGCTCTTCAGTCGGTGCCAACCCCCTGAAATATCCATAAAAGTCTGCATAGTCTATTGCTTCTGCTCATGAAATTGAGAAGGACTTGGTACTTCAAAAGAAAAGCTACAGATAAAAAGTATCACGGTGGGAGGAATGCAAGTAGACAAGTTCAGGAGTTTAAATTTTTATTATTTATTTATTTATTTATTATGCCTATTTTTTCTTTTCCTCCTTCATCAGCGTTTTTTCTTCTAAGATGCTGAATAGACCGTCAGCTCTGGGTTTCATTTCTCCATCTGATTCATCCCACCCAGGATCTGTGAAGTTGGCAGCATGCTATATAATTTCTCTCTGCTTACTTCTTCCCCCTGCAGGTTTACAATAGTGAATTTACTGCAGCAGAGAAAATATCATTCTGATCAAATATTGAAAAATATTTCTATATACTTTTTTATAGATTTATTTATTCTTAGCCTGTAATTTTTCTTATGATGTTCAAATCAATCCATTATCTAGCAAATAAAGGAAATTCTAGAGAGAAATGTCTTAATGCACTAAGGAACACATATTTATTGTAACATTTGGGTGTTATAAAGAACTGTGATTGCCTCCAAAAAAAACTATTTCAAGGGAACACAATGGTATAGCTTTTTAAATGGTACACACTAGCTCATTCTCCAAGCCCCCTTGCTGGTTGCTCTCTTCCTGTCCTCTATTTGTACAGGAGGTTCATTGAATCACAGCTTTTCTGCCTGCCTGAGTTTCACCCACTCATTATCAGGAATGAATCACATCTCCGTAGCATCTCCTCTCCTCCCAGCCAGTCTCCAAACAGAAGAACCAGCCCACAGATGAGCTCCTGATTTCAGTCATGTGAGCGATTCTCCCACCCCAGTGGATGTGGGCGACCACCTGTGGTGTGTGCACAGCTCGGCACTGGCTGGGTGGGTACAGCTGGGCACTGGGGCTGCACAGCACCAGGGATGCCAGGGGAGCCCAGTCCCTGGCAGTGGGAAGTCATCAGCTTAAAAGAGCTACCATGGTACCTGCTGAAATATCTCTTTCCTTCCCACACTGTTTCTCCTTGCTTGTGTAATGACCCCACTACTCCCCTTACCTCCAGGAATATGGTTCTAAGCTGTTGCAGTTTTCAGTGTATTCGCTTATGCTGCAGGTATGCTTTAACACCATTCCCAAAAGTGACTTGGATTATTGACTGATAAATGGTTCAAAAATAGCTGGTCTATCTTTTTCTTCTTTTTTTTTTCCCTCTCAAACTTGTAAAAGCAGCTGACAACCTGGGGTTCAGATTGTCCCATATTTCAAAAGAGAAATAGATGTTCTACTCATATAGAAATTACTGACTACTGTAGTCCTGAAGTCCTGGAGCTGAGTCAAGCTTTTCCACCAAAGATAAAATAAATACATTCATATTAGCAGCTTCTTTTGACAGTTTTTGTTATTTTTACTTTATGCACATGGATTTTTAAAAAGAGGCTTTAATGCCCAGATCTTTCTTCCCAGAGCCTGTTCTTTATTATATCATGTCAAATAAAGTAACAGAAAGAACACAGTGGGACAGAACAGCAGAAGAGGAGTGGAAAAGGGCAAGTAGGGAAAAAAATGAGGCTCGGGAACACAGTGCTGTGTTCAAATCATGGGAATACTAATGGATGAACTTTCCCTGAGGAGAGAGGCAGGCGTGAGAGCAGTTCACAGACCAGAGCTTAGAAAGAAAGGTTTATATCAACTAGCTTTGAGATTCTAAGTGCCTCACTATGAGTATGTAATTTTGGAATATTATTTTCTTGGGCTTTTTGTGAATTCAAGGATAATTCAGAAATCCTCCCCATTCAGGGTTTCTCTCTTTTGATCAGAAAGCCAGAGTGTATCCTCATGTTAAATATCTGTAACTAGGTGACCTGGCCATCCTAGCTGAGATATTCACATCCTTAAACACCCTATTTCAAGAGACTGACCACTACAACTTTACAAAACACCTAGTTAATATAAGCATCACCATATCATATAAGAGTATGTATTATTCAGATTGCACTCTTGAAAACTGTGTGAAGACTCATAATGCATCCCAACATCCTGATGTTACTGGATTAAGGCACAGAAGTGGAGCAGGACAGGAGATCTAATCTGGAAAAAAGATTTAATGTCTTCGACAGAAAGAAAAAAATTTTGAACGGTGTTTAAAGGAACAAAAATAAAGGACCCAAAATAATAAAATAAATTACATCTTTTTTTTTCACTAATTTATTTCTGGTTTGGAGGTCAGAGGTGAGGTGGAAGAAAACTTTACATGGGAAGGAAAACTATGGAAGCAAGTAAACTAAGGGGATGAACACTCGTCACTACTACCCCTTTCATCATTCCCCAGAGCCACAGACCCATTAGGACAGTGAGGAATCTACTTTTTGAGTGCTGTCCCAGTAAGACTCAGCAGAGAGATGGATGTAGATTTAGCACCACACCCATGACCTTTGGCCAGATCATGAGCAAGTCCTGGGAGATACCTGGTTTGTACTGCTGCCTATTTCTCTCTTATCTGACAGTCTCATTTTGACATGCAAGGCCATCTCTTGTACAAGACAACATTTCTGTGAATTTGTGACAAATGAGGTAACTCAGTAATAGTCTCAACAGCCCAATCCTGCTACAGGTTCACCACATCACAGAGCAGCTGACGAGACCATGTGTTCTGCCTACATCTTTCCAGCACCTGAGACAAGAATGGCTTTTTCTATTTTTGCTGCTTTCTTCTAGTACATTATGTCTTAAGAAAAAAAATTTAAACCAGCAGTCCATCTCAGCTAACTTTTTTTCCTTCATCCCTTCCCCAGTACCTAAGAGAATGGTCATTAGTTCTAAATATAGTAAAACGCACTCAAGCAGGACTTCTACCCATTGAAAAAACAATAAAAAAAAAGCGCCAAACAAAAACCAAAACCAGAACAAAACAAAATAAAACCACACACTTTCTAGAAAAAATAAAAGGAAATTTAAAAGGAACACAAACCCACAAAAATGGAAGTCAGTTCCTGTTTAACATTCTCATTGCTTGTCTTCACCTGTTCCCTTCTTTCTCATCTATCCTGCACAGATAAGGATGTGCTAATATGAAAGAAACCCACAGTACCCACTGACATCTACAGTAGCATGTAGGCTCCATAAAAAGAACAGATCTGTAGAACAGAGAAGCTGGCTCTAGGGACTTGACATCCACTAAAAAGCTGACATTGGTGCACTCCCAGTTATTCAAAACTGAAAATGATCTCTGAATTCATTACTGACAGTGAGAGACACACTTTAAACACCTTTAATTATTTATGTTTATTTATAGAAATACAATATAACTCTGTATTTTCCTCTATGTAAAAAAGTGTTACACTGTTATTTGTAACACCAAACAAACATTATATGGATTTCAGAGTTACCCGTTTTAGCACTGAAATTGCCAAGGTAATGAAGCAATATTTATGACACTATGTAAGCCTTCCCTTTATTACAGTATATTCAGAGAAGACACTCTGATGCTAAACTAGTTCATCTCAGCAAAAGCTCACACATCAACTGTTTTGTTGAGGTGGGGGTTGAAATCTGACTGCAGCTTCTTCTTTGAGACATCTTTGCCTACGCCTTGTTCCTGGATCAATATTTCACTTCTGTGTTTGCTGGATACATACTTTTTGTTCATTTCTCCATAGGTACATTCCAAAATATTCACACATTTCAAAAAAATCACATTCTTTAATATATACAGCAAACAATTGAAGAGGAATCTTAGTTAAGGTGTCTGTGTTGATGGGCATTTTGTAACTGGCAAAGCCAGCTACTGCAACCAGCATGCTCTTCCAAACATGCCATACCCTGCTTGTTTTGGGCCTCCATACTCAAGTGGTATTGAAGATTCAGGGCTCTAAGTCAACTTTAACATTAAGGAGAAAAAGGCAAAAATCAAAACAAATATTTAATTTTCAAAAACTATACAGCAGAAGGAAGAAAGTGGCAGTTGGGTAAAACAAAATTTTCATGTCCAATCCTTACATGGAAGTGGAACCCACTTGGATATCACCCATTTCCAGGCTTGCCATCACTGGTGTGGAATTTTTCTTACCAAAAGAAGTTAGGTTTTCTCCAAGCTTTCATGTTGTTTTGCTGAAAGTTCAAGAAAAAAAAAAACAAAACAAAGCTGTCTCTAGAGGGAGATCTGGTTTTATGCTCTATCTGCACTATACATTTGTGACCGATCTACAGGATAATACAAAAATCAGCCCAAATCTTAAAGATCAGCCCACCTTAGATATTTTAGAGGAATGGCCCATAGACTAAGGGAACTATATCTGCATATATATATCAAAAGACAGGAAAGAATATGTTGGAAACGTTGGGACCTGTCCATGATGGAAATGGTATACAATTAGGGGTGGGTATTGTCATGGTTTCAGATGAAGGAGAGTTAATTTTTTTCCTAGTGGCTGGTACAGTGCTGTATTTTGGATTTAGGATGAGAATAATGTTGATAACACACTGAAGCCTTAGTTGTTGCTAAGAAGTGTTTACATAAAGTCAAGGCCTTTTCTGCCTCCCAACCCACCCCACTACTGAGCAGGGTGGGGGTGCACAAGAAGCATTTCTGTTCTATTCAATTGTCTCTATCTGAGCTCAAGAGTTTTGCTTTTTGTTTTCCACAAATTTCTCACTCATCCCACTGGGGTGGTGAGTGAGAGAGCAGCTGTGTGGTGTTCAGCCACCTGGTTAAAACATGACACCATTTCAGATCTAAGATGACTCACATTCAGCTACAGATCATCAAGGACCTGCCAAAGTACACATAGCTTGAAATTCCCCAGAATTGCATGTCTTCTGCCTCCCTTCAACATACATCCTTTGAGTATAAAAAAAAAAAAAAGAAATCAAAAATCACTAAGCAAACCAAAGCTATTCTGAGGCAAGCACTCAGCATTGATAGTTTCACGTCTATGTTTAAAGTTGTTAAACTTGTAAACCACTAAAAATAGCACCTTCCAATGCAAAAACAAAGAAAAGAAAAAATCCTTACTTGGTTTTTCCTAAAAATATAAATATCATAAAAAAAAAGTTGAAGTCTGGCTTGCAATATACCACCTACAAGAAAGATGGAGAGAGGCTATTTTCAAGAATATGTAGTGAGATGACAGGGGGGAATGGATTAAAACTGAAAGAGAGTAGGTTTAGATTAATATTAGGAAGAAATTCTTTACTGCGAAGGTGGAGAGGCGCTGGAAAAGGTTTCCAAGAGGAGTTGTGGATGTCCCATCCCTGGCTGCATTCAAGGCAAGGCTGGATGGGGCTCTGACTAACCTGGTCTAGTGAAAGGTGTCCCTGTCCATGGCTGGGTGGTTTGAACTAGATGACCTTTAAGGTCCTTTCCAACTCAAGGTATTCTATGTTTCTATGATTCTGTGATTTTCATTTAAATAATCTTTTGCAAGTGCCTGAATGCCTTGTGTAGAAAGATTCTACCTGAAACACTTCTGATGCCTGATCTCTTCAAGATCTTAGTGGAGTTTTGTGGGGCTCTGTGGCCTCAGCTGAGGCTCCCTTTGAAATACAGAAACATCTTCTGTATGGAGGTACAGAAATCTCACTGGTCCAGTCCACTCCTGTTTCTGTAAGAGATTTACAGTGCTGTTTAAACTTGTACCACTTAATCATATCCTTCCACCTCTTAAGGAAGAGTGATTGGCATGCATTGCTGGCTTTCTATTTCTTCTCTTCTAGAGGTGAGGTGTGCTACATGATCCACCATAACAAGTTCAGGGAAGAAAATAATGAAATACTCTTTACTGCGTGTAATAAGTGGTTTATTCATACAGTTATGGAAAACATTTTGAAACAGCTGAGATTAAAAACCACAGGAAGCTGCTGAGGTACATTATTTATCAATATGATCTGTACCACTATTTGGCTCCTTCATCCTGCAAGTAATTTCCACTATGCAGTTCTTCACCAGGCACTAATTGGTAGCTCTGTAGGTACTCTTACGGTATATTTTCCTTTGCCTTCAAAAGTCAAACAGTGAAAAATAATGTTCCTAGGCTGATATTTTTATCCTATTTTTATTCCTTTAAGGAAAGACTACAGGAATAACTGTTAAAATTTGAAACATGGCATGTGGTCCTAATAGACTACTAATTTTGGATTTTACTTCATATTATAAGAAAAAGGGTTTTTGTGTGAATAAAGATGTTCAAGTTCATTGCTTTTGCAACTGTAGCAGAAAATTTGTTTTAGCATTTAGGGGAATATGCTTTGAATTTGGTTTTACAAATATTTTAATATTGCAGTAACTTTAAACACATTTTTCTGTAACTTAATGGTGCTTGCCTGTCAAATTATCAATGATTACTCACTCATTTCAGGTGTGAGTCACAACCAACAAGTAAAATTCCCTTGCAACACGATATCTTCCAACAACATCTATTTACAGATAAAAATGTGCTGCTGTTCAAAAGTGATGAAAAACACTTGCATCCTATAAATGCCTAAGCTAATCATTTTCATACCTTGAAGAAAACAAATTTTAGACTTCTTAAGAAGGTCATCCTGATGAACAGTAAGGAAAGAGATGCTCTATAGGTTATAACAATAAAACTCCTCTGCAATTTACTGAGGTTTCTTTTTTCAACAGACCTATGATCTGTTGCTTACATAAAGTCTGGGAAGCAAAGAATTTCATGATTAAGTGTTTTAGGAAGCAATTATGGGATGCTTTCCAGTAACACAACCATCCAGAGTTATTGCTTTGCTTGGTGTTTTCATTTCCAACATCTCAAGGTTAGAAAATCTATTACACAAGGAAAAGTGTTTGCCAACAACTTGTATACAACAGCTCAGTTTTCACTGTTACCTCTCATGCTCAGAAAAGGGTGTAAAACTTAGAATAATAGAAACATAGAATCATTAAGGTTGGAAGAGTTCTCCAAGATCACTGAGTGCATTCAGCTGTCTAAGATTTGTATGATGTTCTCTATAGTAATTCTGTAGTTAAGAATCGAATTTTAAGCAACTATGATGAGAAAAGAGCAAATGAAGGTAGAAGCTTGCAAATGTGGAAGGGATGCTAACATCACCTCAGACCATAATCTTATACTACAGGTTGAGTAGAGTTCCCCCAAGAACCACAGACCTGAATATTTGTAAGAATCCTTACATTCTCTCCATTTTGTCAAAATCCATGCTGGACATGATGCGAGACCTTGGGGATGCAAAGCATAGATGGATGCACTAGTTGCTTACACTTCCAGACTTGATGGCTCATACTCTGAAGTTACAACCAAGGACTCTATCCTTACTTTTTAAAATCAGGCTCATTTCTTCACAAATGTCCAAAATCTAATGGAAATGATATTACAGGACAGGAAAACTAGTAATATATAGCTATTACATGTATCTAATCTCATTCTTTTTAGTTTATTCTTCCCCAAACACAATTTATAAAAGAAGAAATTATAAATACACAATAATGACCTGAATTTATTTTTCCCATTCATCTGTATAGGAGATTTAAGTGCTTGTCCCAGCACAACTATGTCACAGGATGTGATATTCCTCTCTAGAGACTGCCTCAGTACCACAAAAAGTTTATTTTGATGACACAGCCACAACAACTAAGGCATAAAAGACCACTTCTTGTACTCAACAGACTCTTGCTTGGCTGTATCAGCTGTACACAAGGGCAGGGATGGGGACAGAGGAGGAAGAACATGTTCCTCTCTCAACAGCCACCAGCTGGCACAAGGTCCTGTCCTCACTCACGGTGTGTCCAGCACAGTGTTAACTCAAGGCCAACAGCTTTTCCAGAGTTTCCTTCCCTTTTTATGCCTTCTTTCTCCCTGTCCATCTGTGGGATGCTGAGGAACTTGCACATTAGAGGCACCTTAATCTTAAACACTTCCCTACAGTGTATTCATTTTTTCATTCAGTCAAGACCACAAATGTGCATGCTAATGTCAGCTGTGCCAAGGGCACTTGAAAAGCTGATTGAGCCTCTGACCCCACTCCAGGAGATGAGATGCATGAGCACATCCTTCAAAGCACAGAGCAGTCCTACGCCTGTAGAATGCTGCTACGCCTCAGCATTTCTGTACTTTGCAATGTTTGTAGGAAAACCTTCCCTTCAAGCATTAGCCATCTGGCAACGTTTGCCTCTCAAATCTTTGTGCATGCCTCAAGAGACAGCTGTGGGCAGATCTAAGGCAGTAACAAATACACTAGACTAGGCCCTTTGTCTTTTTAAATTTTGCCTGTTTTAATGGAGAGTAGGGAGAAGGGGAGCATTCATCATGATACCTTATATACTCCATAAAATTGCTTCATATTTTGGTAGCATGTACCTTTCCTATACAAAAAGCAGTCTGTGCTTTCAAAACACTCAAATGTAGATTAAAAACTCAATAACCAGAAAAGAAGCACACAGCCAGCCTAGGTATAATTACAACTGTAATACTAAAATCAACTCAAAATATCTTAAATTGTTCATCACATCAATGCCAAACCTAACACCTGAGAACAGGGTGCTGACTTACTTGAGGAATACTTGTATGACTAACCAACCATGTGCTTGAATTCAAGTTTCAGACTCAAGCCAATAGCTGGCAATTTATTCTATTTCACAGATTCTTGTATTTGCAAAACACAGTTGCCATTTTTTTTCTTCACCCTTCAAAAGATATAAATTCACTCAGAAGAAAACAATGTCAGGCTTAAGGGAAGAAAAGCAACCCAGTAGTGAATTTATGATTTTGTTGTTTCGAAGGCTGCTAACTCAAGCTCCCTGCCTCCCTTTTTATTTTTATATCAGTACATAAGGAATTTTTGTCAGAGCAATCAGTCAGAGAAACATTAAACACTATACTTGATGGAATACATCCAGTAAATAATCACACTGGAATCAGTTTATCTACAAGAAATTGAAGTATATGGGCTCCAACTCTTAAGTAAAATACTTTCTTATGATTGAAACGAAGTGAAGACACCACCAATTCAGAAGATAAATCTCCCTCTTTTCATCTATTCTGCCTCTGCATATCCAGTGCTTATTAATACTGATGCTCAAACTCTGAAAAGAACACACTTTACAGATTAAGACAGCTCAATCCCTCACTTCCCAATTTAAAAATCTTGTCTGAACACACAGAAATTGATACATTACCTTACATTCTGTGAAAGCTAAATATAATTTTATTTCTGTTTTATAGTCCAACCTCCTGCTCATGTGAGGGTCAATTCTGAGGTACAACCAGGTCGCTCAGGTGAAGCTATTTCATCTTGAAACCCTGCAAGAATGACACTGCACAATCTCTATGGGCATGTCCTATCCCACTGCCCAAGTGTCCTCCTGAGAAGGACATGGGATACACTCCTATAAAAGAATGTTGCTTTTCCCATTTTTCTGTCTGTGGCCACTGCTTCAGAGACTGGCTCAGACTTCTCAGTTCCCTCCCTGTAGGCACCATGTGCCTGTGCTTAGGTCCTCTGCAGCCATCTCTGCCCCAGGCTGACAAGCCCCTCTTCCTCAGCCTGCCATAGCACTGACCAACTTGACCTCCCCCACTGCAGGCCTTCACATAAGGCCTTGTAGGATTTCATGACTCCTCTTGTTTATGTACACCCTTCTGGATGGCAGCCCTACCCTCAAACATACTGATGACTTCCGTTTGTTGATGCTGCCTTCCATTGCCTCCTCCAAGTTGGTTGGACATTGACAAAGTTATTGAAGAGGGTAGGACCCAGGACAGACCCCTGCAGTAGTGCACTTGTAATTGACCTCCAAGTAGAGCACAACCACTGAACTTTAGCCTGATCATCCATTCTTTTCACCCATCCGGTAGTCCATTATCTGGTCTGGAGTGTCCTAACTTGGACTGAAGAGTATGGTGGCAGATGGAGATGAAAGCTTTGGTTAAGTTGTAAGTGCCATTCACTGTTCTCCCCTAGTCCAGCAATCCAATAAATTTATCCAAAAAAGGCAGTCGAGTTTGTCAGACATGATTTATTCCTGGAAAATTAATTCTGGCAGCTTCCAGTTACCTTCTATATGTGCCCAGAAAAGTCTCTAAGTCTCTAAGGAGACTTTTCTAAAACACCCACAGGGGTCACAGTGAGGCTGAAACTCTGTAGATCCCCAGATTGTCCTTTTTGCCTTTTACAGAGACAAGTGCAATATTTGTTTTTTCCATTCATTGGGAACCCACCCTGTTCTCACTGACTTTCAAAAATGATAGAAAGTGGCCTTGCAAGTACATCAGCCAAGTCTCTAGGCAGCCTTGAATGCAGCCAATCTGGTCCCGTCCTCATCCAGTGCTAGTCATTCTCTTCATCCAAACCTTTCACTGAGCACAAGACCTGAGAGACTTTTCTGGTGAAGATGCAGGCAAAGAAGACATTGAATCTATCAGCCTTATCCATGCCTCCTGTTACTAAATCACCCACCCTATTCACCAGTGTGTCACATTTTCTTTGCCTAGCCTTTAGTAAATATAGTGTTTTTCCTATCTGAAAATTATGTACTACAATACTTTAACACACAACAAGGCTCACTTTCGGAAAGGCGGGTGGGGAGTTTTGTTCAAAGTCTAAGAGCTTTGAGGTTTTATTTTAAAATAAAAAAGAGAGACTCCATGTATAAGTTTATTAATTAATTCTCTAATATACTTTCTTTATATATATATATGTAGCCTTAAACACTAAGCACAGGACTTGGGAAATCTGTAACTTAAGACGAGTAATTATATTTCAAGTAAACCCTTTCTTTCCTTATATGCCCAGACTGTGTCTGAATTCAAAGGTCATTTCAACTAGAATAAATTTAATCTGAATGCTCTGTTAGAACAGATGTTGCATGTTATTTTGCATATGTCTATCTTCACTGCAATCAATAAACACCTGCATGGCAAAATGGGAATAGGGGACAATTTATTCCTCAGTTGTCCTTTGTGAAAAGGGAGTTCATGCAAAGGAACAGTGTAGGCAACTCTACTGGCTGCTGTGAAAGGGATCCAATGCAATCAACAGACTAATCTTTTACATGCCCATTTTAAAGTTTCACTAAACAACAGTACACAAGCTGAAAAGATTAATGGTAAGAAATGAGAGATTCCTCAAGCAGACAGACTCAGGTGCAGAGATCAAAGACAGTAAAAGGGTAATCAGAGTTCAATGCTGCAAAATACTTAGTACTGTAAACAGGCATGAATGTCAGAAGCTCTTTCAAGATATGAGGATGTCATAGGATGACCCAACATCTTGGAGAATAAATGTAGCAAATATTGATTTGAGCAAAACAGTTTGTAGAAGAGTGTGATCTGCAAAAAAAAAAAAGTATTTCAAACAAACAAAGCATGGTACACATTAATTCAAAAAATAAATCAATTTTTAGCTGAGAATTTACAAAGAAATGGGACAAGTATGGAGTACATATTTTTTCACAGCTGAGTAATACTCTGATCAACCATGTGCTTTGTAAACACCTGCCTGAATGTCAGGTCAGATGAATCAATCACATCTGAGTTCCTTCTTCTTCAAATACAGTTATTTTCCTCTTCTAGACAATGAGAAACCTTCTTAGAGGTGACTCATGTACATGGCTGTAGCTGAATTTTTATTATGTGAAACTTATTCTTTCCAGGACAACCTTTTGTTCGGCAAGAAGTAGCCACAGAACTCCGCCTTGCAAACGTGTGCCTAGTCGCTGAGTACACAGTGGTCACTATAAAAACACTCAGACAATGTACAGCCATGTTAATGCAAGGGCAAGTCTTGAGTCAGCCTTGCTGAGGTGTGCAGACCTTAGAAGAGCAGTGGATGAAGCACTCAGAGAGACCTCCATGAGCAGAGTAGCCCTGTTCCAAGTCCTACTACCAGGGACTGCCCTGAAGATCTGCTGGCTTCTCTTATTTAGATGGGTAAGGAAAGAAATCTAAGGGCTACGTGAGCACACATAGACACAGTATCAGAATTACTGGATTTGTGCTTTCCTGGACACCACTACATTAAGCAATCCTTGGCTGTTGGGCTTTTATTGTTATTACTACTACTTTGTATTGAGAATTCAACTCTTAAATAAGGTGCTATAAGAATAACTGCAGGTTTAGATAAGTTGAAATCTTGAGCTAAAAAATTTAATGGTTTTTTGACGAACAGAAAGAAGGAAGTGTCTAATCCAAAACCTAGTCCCTATGTAAGAGGATACAAAATACACTTTTAAAAGACCTCACTCAGACTCAATTTTCAACAGCCTCTTTGTTCACACTTGGTAGGCACAGAAGGGTCACAGACCAAGTCTGACCCCTGCTCCTGCTCCTGAAGGAGAGTGCTTTCCATATAATTATTATTGGTAGAGCTATTTCACACAAGGTGTTGAACAGCTGTTCCAGCACAGATTTCAAGCACCGTAGCACTTTGGCCTGGGGCTCAAGGAGACGTGGGGTTGTGTTGGTGGAAGAAGATGCGGTGCTGCCTCTCAGTAATCCTTGAGCACTGAGATGGGGATTCAGTGTCGGTGTGGGAAATGCCAGCACCCTAAATAGCCTGCTTCACTGTCCATAACAGAAGTTGATTCTACTTAGTTTGGGTGCTCTGGGAATTTTGTAAAACCTAACATAAAAAAGTCTCTTTTGGGTATCAAAGTTCATATCAACACAGAATCCTGGAAAGGTCTTTACCCTCCTCGTGCTTCGGCAAAGCTTTTCGCAGTGCTGCAAATCTGAGTTCTGCCCCTGCCAATGGTTTGCTTACATTTAGTCTCACAGTGACCTTTGCTTCATTCCTTCCTCAGGACCCTTTCTCTAACTACCTATATTTCAACAATTCATCTTACTTGCACCTCATAAACTTCCATTCTCGTATGTGATTTTCCCATTACAGGTTTGCTCATCTTTTCCTGGCTGAACACACAAGTGAAAGGGTTCCAAGCATTGCAAGCTTGCCATATATATCTGAACAAGATAATTTATACAGAAAAGCAAACCACTTCAAAATACACTCGTTTGCTTCACTTATTTATCCACTTGTACAACTTCACCAGTGGTAGCTAGAAGCACAAAAGTTTGGTAATGAGAGATTAAGCCTCAAAATCCTCTTCCTGAAAAATTTGAAAATACATCAGTGAATTTAACTTCTCATAGAGTGCTGTAAGTGACTGAAGAATCTCCCTGGCCACAAGTTAAAAAATACAATTTTTTATACCTATTCAAGTGCCCAGTAATTCGAAACAGAATCACTTAGGTGCTCTGCTACCTGAAATTCTGCCCTTCAGAAGCTGTTACCAACTGCAATAGGTTTTTTCTGTCTTAAGACTAGGCAATCATCTTTCACCAGGATTAAAATTATGTAACTATTACGGGGCTTTTTTTCTCATAACTTGACACCAAGAACACAAGAAACAACTAGTGAATGAAGGTTTGATAAAGTTTATGGTTTCAAGAGAAATTACAGCTATTCAATCATTCTTATTGGACTGATGGTTTTTAGTAAAACAAAAATATGCTTGCTTTTTCCATTCCAAAACATTTAAAATAAATATTCAGTATTATTGGAATGTAGTAAATTGTGAGGGTTTTCTTATCCAAATTCCAGGTATTGAGGAAAGGGTAAAAAAGCAAGGTACATTTCTTCATCCATTCTGTGTTCATTGCAGAAATAATTAAACTGACACACATCTAATGAAACCAGTTCTAAAAAAGTAAGAGGTGTATATTTTACAAGGCTATACCTTCTGAGTTATTTGGGACAGATTGGATAAGTACAGCATCATCCTAAGCCTCAATTCACTAAAACATGAATATCATCCCAACCTGTCAAAAAATTTATGTCAGAATAAAAACTCCTTTTTTTCCTCTAGAGAATCTCTATTATAACACCTTTGCTTCATTTTTCACTCAAAATAAAGACTTTAAGCATTATTATTCAGTGAATAAATATAAAACTCAAAAAACTTTCTCAGCTTGGTCTAATATGAAAATATTATTTGGCAACTAAAATTCATTCCTTTCTTGGGACATTCATTCTACTAAAGGAACTGAGGTGACACCTGAGAGCTTCAAGGTTTTCTTGCAACTGGACCTTCCTATAGAAGTGGAATATCTGCAATTATTTACAGATTCAGAGATACTCTGGAGGAGGAGCATGATTTGAATCCCTTTCTTGAAACCTCTATCTAAAATGAAAATAAAGTAGAATTAAAAATCAGTGGTTTTCTCCTTTAAAAACTTTTTTTTAACTTTCTGCCCCCAAAAAAGTTTGTTTCTTATTTTGAATTAATTTCCTATTTTGGCAACCCCAAAGAATACTAAATCAAGAAATTTACCCAGTTTGATACTATGAAAGACACCAGAAGGGGAAAAAATCTTAGGGAAAGATTTTCAAGAAGTTTCATCTTTCTTCATTTATTCTTTTTTTTCATGTGCTATTTCTCAAATTTATTATGGCTTTATATGTGTTCATCAGTAGTCACTGTACATACAAATCAGGAAAATTTCTCTTTTCAGATTTCCATCCACCCTGTCCAAAAAAAGACTGGTTGCACAAAAACCTTACTAAGCTGCCATCTTATCCATGTGAACACAATTTAAGTATACATAATATGTCAGATGAAATCAATCAGGAAAAATTTATTACTTTGTATTGTGTTCATCTGTGACCAAAAATCCTGAGACTTCTGATGCAAATATCAAATTAACAGGCAAAACATTAAAAATGCACACTTGGGAAAGAAGAAAACAACAGTTATAGGGGAAGGAAAGGAATACCATTCTGTTTAATGCAATTATTAGGCACACAGTAGGTGAAAACATCAGCCTGCAGCAATCCTAAACAAAACAGATACTCCCAGGTGGTGTTATCCTATGCAGCTTTATGCCTCATCCTAAGACAGAGCTTGATTCTCCATATCCAGCAAAAACCCGTGGGGTCACAAAAAAAAAAGGGTAGCATTTTCAGTTTATTCCTGTCAGCTTCCTTTACATATTTTTCTAACAGCCACTTTCTAAAATATTAAACATCATGGAAGAAAGAAAGCCTGAGATTTGAAAGAAAGAGCATTAAGGTGAGTCCACCAAGCAAGTGATTATCACTAGAGCTTGCATTCACCCCACCTGCCTGCCACTTTAAAGATCATGTACACTTAATGAAGTCAGTTACCCGAGGGAATAAGGGCATTACTCTTTACAAATAACATTATTATTAACAAGGATTTTACTTCCTACCCAGTAAAAATCTGTAGGTGGTAATAACTCTGAATGGAATAACAGTCAATTCTTACATCAATTCCCACCTTCCTCGAATCCTCAGTTTTATAATAAACAAGATTTTTGTGGATTTAATATTTACTTTTCTTTCAGGATCCAAAGGTCTTTTGAGATGTAAACTTACAAAACTAAAGCACACATCGTTCTCCCCGCCCACAAAAAAAAGGTGCTGTAAAAAGCTGGAAGGCTTGTCTACAAAAGAGAGCTGATGAGGATGAATTTACAGTATTTCAAGGCAACTCAAATGCCCATATTGTGTAGACACAGTTAACACAGCCACCTTGTGGCACATCTAACCAGGATCATCTGCCAAGAAGGCCTGGTGCAGATGTATCATGCAGCAGCACAGCCACTAGAAACCAAGGTCCATCCCCATTCTGCTGGGTGTTTTCAGCTGGATGGCAGAGGTGGCCTCACTGGGCACACTGCTTTTTGTTTAAGTAGGCACAAGTTGTGTGCCCAGGTCAGGGGACGCTGGCAGGTGGGGTGGGCATGTCAACATGCCACCTTTCTCAGCAGTATCATTTAGATCCACTTATGCTGCATGAGGAATTATACCTTACTCCATTTTAGCATGGGTAATGTCCCTGTGTGACAGGCTCGGTGCAACTTGCCCAAAGCCAAGAATAAGTTTGTCTCTATACAGATACATTTTCAAGAGAAGCAGAGGGGTAGCAAAGTCAGGTCTAGACAAAAATGGAGGGACTTCCCTGGAAGGACAAATGGATTAACTCCAGGTGTGATTTGATTACAGTTTAAAATAACCTATGGTGGAGCTGTCACACACTTCCTTCAACCCTAAACCTGAAGAAAACATGTTGGTGGAAAGCAGGGCTCCCCACAACTCCAGCTAACACTACTTGATGCAGCCCTGATAAGAAAGACCTGGGGGTGTTGGTTGAGAAGTAGTTCAACAGGAGCTGGCAATGTGTACTTGCAGCCCAGGAACCGAGCTGTATCCAAAGAGCCAACAGGTCCAGGGAGGTGATTCTGCCTTATGAGACCCCACATGGAGTCCTGTGCTCAGCTCTGAGGGCCCCAACATAAAAAGGTCATGAACCTGTTGGACTGAGTCCAGAGGAGGGCCATGAAGATGATCAGAGGGCTGGAGCACCTCTGCTATGCAGACAGGCTGAAACAATTGAGGTTATTTAGCCTTAAGAAGACAAAGCTCTGGGGACCTTCCAGAGCCTTCCAGTACCTAAACGGGGCCTACAAGGAGCTGGAGAGGAACTTTTTACGAGGGCCTGTAGTGATAGGACAAGGGCTAATGGCTTTGAACTGAAAGAGGGCAGGTTAAGATTATATACAAGGAAGAAATCCTGAGAATAATGAGGCACTGGAACAGGTTGCCCAGAGAAGTTGTGGATGCCCCATCCCCGGAAGTGTTCAAGGCCAGGTTGGACAAGGTTTTTGAGCAACCTGGTCTAGTGGAAGGTTTCCTGCCCATGGCAGGGAGGGTTGCCAAGATGATTGGTAAGGTCCCTTCCAACCCAAACTGTTCTATGATGTTTCTATGGTTCTGCCTTACTCCATCACTAATGTTGCAGGTCCAGCGTATTTGCAATAGGTAGCCAAATGAGAAACCTTTCCATACTTCATTGCAGCATGAACACAAACCACTTGGTTCTGCCCCACACCAATTTATAACTCAGGTAACATTAACATATGGCCTGTACAAGATGCATTGCCTACACTGGGCTCTAGAATTCTGGGCATATAAATGTGGACTAAAACCCGGGAAGCTTTCCAAGCAGCATGAGGAACCCAAAATCTGTATTCATTAGTGCTGCTATACAGATTACTGCTTTGAAGGGTGTGGCAGGTGGAAAAAAAGGCTTTGTTAAAATGCTACGGATCTGCACTTAGTCCTGGTGTTTCTTTACAGCCTCAATATTGTCTGCCTCTGTATGTTTACCCCTACAAATCTTTCATTTATCTACCAAAACAGAACGCCCTACTAGGAGATAAGAGAGCAACTTCAGGCATAAATCCATTCAGAGTAGAGAAGTTTCATTACAGACCAATTTGAAAATTAACCATTTCCTTGAAATTTAATCATTTTGTACTCTGCAAAAACTCTTACACTCAGATTGAGCTGATGAGTTGCATTTTGTGAACACAATGGTAGGTATCCAGAAACTACTTCAGTATATGACTTCTTGTAGGAAAATTAATTTACTAATTTTGGGTTAGATGTTCCTTTTTTTTCCCCTCTCTACACCACAGCATTTCTGAACACAACAGCATACAGCTGTTCCATCTGGGTTCTCACTAATTAGTGAAAAGCCAGCTGATCCTGTCATTTCCCACCAAACTTTTTCCCCAGATGCAAAGTCTAACTGTCACCCTCTAAATTTTCTTCTAGTAGGGTCCTCTCAACTTAAAATTAACTCAAGCATTTTCATTACCATTTTCTCTACTCCAACACATTAAAAACTATTTAATGTGTAATTAGGTTGTAAAAGTGATACACGTCTAATAACTAATATATTTTATTTTTCTTGTACTTAATTCAGCTTCTGCTTCAGTATAGCAAGAGTACAGTCTTTGACTACACTACCTTTAGCACTGCAATAAATTAAAATATATTGGAATAATCAGCAGCATGCATTTGTAGGGAAACTATGACAGCTTTCATACCAACTATTCTCTAAGTATTTACAAGGGGAAATTTAAGTAAGCCTGTCATTTGAAAAGAACGAGCTGCCAAAAACTCCACTCACAAAATTATTTTTCTTTTGATTTTGTATATGGTAACTCTGTTTTTTTCTGTCTCATATTATGCAAATATTCTTCTCATCCTCCTACACAATGGTATTTATTACACATCTGTCTTTACCTTTCTACAGTGACCATGACTGTATCTGATTTTCAGAAACTAAAATGATATTTTCAAATTAAATTTAAATTTATAAAGGATATTATTTATATGATTAGTTAGGTTTGTATCCTTACTTGTCATATACAAATATGAAAATTATTCATATACAAAATCATATACATATATGCACTGAAAAACTTAGACTTTGGATTAGACTTCTCTACGCAATAAATCTGAAGGAAAATGGTGATCTTCAGGTAAAGGCTATGAACTTGCACTTCAAGAACTTCTGTCAGGATGAAAAACCTTTGTAATTTTCCTGCGTCTTTTAACTCCGCTAACAAAGTGTAAATAGTAGCTATATGACTATATAGGTCAGTGGTGCATAATGAAAGCACAAATAAAAATTATACAGTATAGTAGAATCATAGAGCCACAGGGGTTTTTAGGTTGTAAAAGACCTTTACAGTCATCAAGTCCAACTGTTAACATAGTTAACACTGCCAAGTTCACAACTAAACCATGTCCCCAGGTGCTGCATCTACACATCCTCTAATACCTCGAGAAAAGTTGACCCCACCACTTCCCTGTGCAGCATGTTCCAATGCCTGCCAACCCTTTCCATAAAGAACTTTTTCCTAACATTCAATTTAAACCTCACCTGGTGCAACCTGAGGCCATTTCCCTTCATCCTTGTTAGCTGAGAGAAGAGACCACACTTCCTCTTCCTGCCTCGTAGTTGTAGGAAGTGATAAGGTCTCCCCTGAGCATCCTCTTGTCCAGGCTAAACAGCCCCAGTTCCCTCAGCTGCTACTCATAGGACTTGTGCTCCAGAACCTTCACCAGCTTCACCAGCCCTTCTCTGCACATGGTCCAGCAACTCAATGTCCTTCTTGTCATGAGGGACTCAAAATCGAACTCAGGATTTGAGGTGCAGCCTTACTAGTGCTGAGCACAGGGGGTGGATCACTGTCGCACTCCTGCTGGTCACACTACTGCTGATACAACCACAAGTTATTGCAGATACCAGCAGGGATAGGTAAAAAACTCTGGTGGCTTTCTCAAAAATAAGGAGTAAGATGGCTTTAACATGCAAAGAGCAGGAGGATGTTACCTCCTGGGAATGAGCCCTATCCTTACTGGGGTCATACCTGAATGTGGCCCAAAAAGCAAGTTAGGAATAGGAAAAGCACAACAATTGCTTCACGGAAGAGGGATAATTTAGCACAGCTCCCTTCCAAGCACCCAGAGGCCAGGGTATGAAGAGGGCAAGCAGAGGTGAACAACCATTCAGACTTTTTTCAAATCCACCTGAAACATCATGACAGTACTGTTGAAGAAAGGTGAAAGAGGTCTGTGAAGTGCAGCTTCTTCAAGAGTACTTATCTACTGTCTAGTAAAAACTTGCTCTGAAAGCAAGCTGGAGGCCCACTTGATGTCTTTATATGAAAACACCCCCTTCAAAATAGACAAGTTTATCTTTGCCTACTACTAAAAATTACCTGTTGACCTCAGTGGCTATTTTAAACTCCTTGCCTTGAGCTTTGAACACATATAAAGCTGGCTGGAAATTAAAGACAAAGAAAGAAAAAGCCTGCTGCCTTTGTGCATTAACTTCCTGGTTAATGCATGTTCACTCTGCCTGATTTTGAAAAATACCTTAAAATTTACATTTGTATGGAACAAATTAGTTATATATAAGGGGGAAAAGTCACCATGTGCTACATATAGGTCTGTATATAATAAGACAGAAAAAACATGATTTATCAACTGAAAATAGCATGTGCAGACAAACTTACAGCCCTGAGAATACAGCAGTGAAATTGAAAAACATATCTCATTCTAATTTTTCTGAGACATAACAAATATTGCCTCTATTTATCATTTTTGGAAAAGAATTAAAGAAACAATGAACTATTTTTTAAGGCATTAGATATTGCAGCAACACATTAATGCTAGTATAACACTAGTTTCCAGGGTTGGTTGTTCCCAGATGTTGAAAAGTTAGGAATGTTAAGAAGCAGTTGATATTGCCTAGGGGAAAATCTATTTCTTTCAAGTTTTCAGGAGGTACTCCCTTCTGACCCTTAGCAATTGTTTTGTCACCTTGAAAGCATGAAAGGAAAGCCTCTTAAATTTTGACTACTGAAATTTGGGATAATTAGTGAAAAGAAAGTTCACAGTATGCTTGTCCTGTCTCCAGCAACTGCTACAGCTGACCATTAGAGACATGATACTGTGATAGATGACCCATTGCATGGATTTGTCTTGTTACCAAATCTCTCCAAGTATGCCTTCCACTCCCAAAAAAACCCGAAAAACCCAAAAGTGAAAACATGGATCTGAACTTCCCTCCTAATAAACGTTGTAAGCCAGGAATGGTGGTGAAGGATACACTACCAGACAAGAAATCGCTTTTCTTTAAATCAGAAGAAATATTCTAAAGGGCAATTTAGGGGGGGAAAAAAAGTAAATCTTCAAAGCAAGCTGAAATTAGAAAATAAAGACATGACCAGCAAGTTTAAAAATAATGTTGTAAGACCAGCTTAATAATTCAATCTGTATACACAAAGAAAAGAAATTCCTGCTGGCTAGTCTCTAAATTTCCTCCAGAATTTATGGTTCAGTCTTACTCTCATGGTAATGAGTTATAAATCTTTAACTGAAATGAAGGCTTATGAGTCTTTTAATTTTATTGGAGGACATATGGATCTTCCACTCAAGTAAATTTATTGCTGAGTCTTGTATTTTTTTTTCAACAGTACAATATTATTACTTTCTAATTGTTCAAGATTTTTCATTTTGACACTGATTTATGGTACCTGTTCATAATAGTACTGCTTCTATTTCCTGGAACCAATATAGTCATTCAGGGGTGACCTGGCTGCCTAAGGTTCCTTTGGTGATGATGCTGAGCATGCATATTTGAATCATCCATCTCCAGAAATTGATCTCTCCCACTGGTTGTCCTGTTTGGACAATATAAAGGCTAATCTGCTCCAAACACATTTTCTGATTTCTTGCAATTAGGAAATATCTGTTTCCCTTTGCTATTAATTTGTAGATGGCTGAATGCTGAAAACTATGCAAATAGTGCCATACAGGTTGAAGACATAATGCACACAGTCCTTTCTAAAAAAAAAACCAAAACAAACCAAGGTTGGTCATTTTTAAAATATATGAATTAGCTTCTGTACGTGGGGTTAATCTCTGCAGACTTTATCAAGATAAGGTTTAGTCTTCCAGGTGTAAAAGATGGAAACATAATTTCTATTTCCCTCTGTTCCTTAATAAAAGCAAGACTTCTTTCTGATGTTATAATTCAAAAATTCTGACATCTTTAAGAAGTGCTAACTTGGCTACTAGCATATTAAAATCTGTATATTTGAAAGAAGGAAAAAAAATACAAAAGTGAGATATTCTGTAGGAATAAGTATCAGTTGGAGAAATCCCACCATTAAAGGATGTTTTCACAATTAGTGGAAGAGTGTTATCTATATTTTGCAATATTATTGTTACACTAGTTTTTGGTCAAATATGCAGAACTAAAAATATTTCTTTCCATCTTTTGACTTCTGAAAGTTTAGAGTAGGGTTTCTAATTTGGATTTGGATCATTCGTACTCTTGTAATCTGTCTCTGTGTTGCTCCCATCGATTTTACCCTAGTATGACACTTTTAGAAAGTGCCTATTTATTTCCACATTGAAGCTGAAAAGTGCAATCTCAGTTCTTTCTCTTTGAAAGATGCAAACCATAAACAGCTATAGCTGTCAGTTCTCTGTACGTCATAGCCCCACACATTGTTTTCATTCAATGCAGGTAACAGGACACATAGAATAGAAAACAGTTCAGTGACCCATCCAGAACAAGACAACTAGAACATAAGGTGATGAATCTGGTTGCTGCTTGTATGAAACAAGGAATGTGTGGCATGACAAAGGCTGGCACAGCAATTAAAAGAGAAACCACCCCAAATCATCCAGATGTTCAGCTGAACAACATGCAGGTAAGGAACACTGAGACAGCCTTATGGACAGGGCAGCAATTCAGACTGCTTCTGTTGTGTCTTCTCTCTGCCGGCACTGTGTACTGGAGGCGACAGGGAGAAGTTCAATTTAGGATGAGACTAGAGTGGGACAAAATGCCTGTATGACTTAGAGTCAATCTGGTATTTTTGGTTCAGGCCCAGTTCAGAACGTTGTATTGATGTGATTAGGTCTGCCATGCTACCACATGCAAGACTTGAATACCAATGTAGAGAATGCCATAAAATGCACGGTACAGCCCTTTGAGGAAAAAAATTGTCTTGGTGCTACAGAAATTTCTCATTACCACTGTAGAGATGTTTGTTGTAGGTATAGGATAGAGGGAGGGAGGGAGGAGGGCCTGTTCCACAACAGCTATCACAGTATAAAACAGCTCTCATAGAAACATCTAAAGACATTTTATAAATACTGATGAAGTCTCCTGAGACCCTGACAATTTTCGGAAATAATATGCTTGTATTGTGGAAAGTTACTCTGCTGTCTGGAGGAGTTATCAAATTGCACAAGACCATAAATGTGTAACAAAGCTCTCACTAAATGTAGGTTATTGCAGAAGAACTGTAAGAAAATATTGTGGCATAAAGGTAGGGTGGGAAGGAGGGGAGCTGATTTCTCCTGAGAGTCATTCTCCACATTCCCACCTCCAGATGTTTACAGCTACTGCCTGCCACCAGCCTGCCACCCAGTATGCACCACCCTTCTTGCAGGACAGGCTCAGACCTCCCTGCTATTTTAGCTTTTTATTTCAGAGTACCTGGGGCAGGTACTTCCCCTTTGCTACAGCTCAGTGCCTTGCCAGACTACAGCAGCAATGGCAGGAGAGATGCTTACTTTGCTTCACCTTCTCTGTGATAAATTTATGGCTCAAAAGATGTGCAGCTGAAAGTGGCTTTATTTTTACACACACAATTTCCCCCCACAAATACACTTATCTTAATATGCCTGTAATCTTGTTAGTAAACAAGTACTTGGAAGCAAACTGCAAAAAGTCCATTAAGAGTTGTGAAAACTCTCAGTCTAGGTGCAATTTTAATTTAACTAACATTCTTTAATAACATGGCACCTGGCAGGCAAAAGTATTTCTGTTCAAAAAATAAAGTGCATGGGAAATGTCATTGATGGTTAACTTTGTGATACATAACAATAAGCAAATTATATTATTAAAAATTTGGTTCTTCCACACAAGATACAGTTGGTAAAACAATACCTCTCAGCACGAATAGCATTTTGACTTTTACACCTATAAAGCTATTATTATGCACTTATTACATAGTGGTTGCTTTCATAACCAAAAAGGGAAACATTTATGACCAAGTTAAAAAAAAAGAAAATAAAGAACAGAACTATCCCAACACATCACAAAAAAAAGGCATTTAAAGCTTAGACTTTTTTTTTTTTTTTTTGCTAAAGTTAATAGATATTTTATTAAATCAGCTCTCAGTTTGGCCATTTACATCACATTACAAAAAAGGAGACCTGACCACCTATCAATGCCAGTTCAGACCAGTGACTGAACTCTGCATGATCACCAGTATTTATTGCCACAGCTACTCCTCCTGTGCTCCTGGGTCACAAGGACAAGTGATGGCTACAGCTGCTGTCTTCCAGAGCGAGTTAAACCTTGAACTGCCTTCCAACTCATTAAACTCACCACACTGAATTTGTAAGCAGGTTGTTCTTGAGCACCACAGGCACCTCAAGTACTTCCTGAGTACCAAAAAATATGCATTTATCCGTCTGGAATTGCAGAAGGGGGAGTGGATGTTTACCACATAGGTATACAAAAATGCCGTCATATTCTATATTTAATTGGCAATGAAATCACTAAAAAATCAGTTCTGGTTGGACTTCAGGTGAATACCTGAAGTGGACAGTGACTGACTTAACCCATTTTGCCTGTCCTTAGTGATATAAAAATTGCCACGCTAGAAAAGTCAGGGGAGAGTTTTTAAAGGTTTTGGCAGACAGGCCATGCACTTCCCAGAACACAAATTACTACGACTTAGCTCCAAATCTTCAAAAGTTTTAGGTATTACTTTATTTTCTCTATTTCCTTGAAGTTTTTCTACTCCCTCAGCTTACTAAGTCTTATGCAGCTTCTGTTGTTGTTATCATGAAACACTCAGAATATATTTCTCGAGTGAATCTTTAGTATTTGTCAAACCTGTTTATCAAACACAGGGCAGACATATGCTACTGCTTCTTTCTGGGAAAAAGATAATCAGCAATTGCAAGAAGTCAATCTGTGTTGACTAAGTCCAGTAGATACCAAAGATGAAGACCCTTTTCAGGTACAGAATTGCAAAATCCCAGCAAAGGGAAACGCAAATTTGATATTGAAAATGAAAGAAGTCTTAAAAGTGACCAAAAGTTTCAAGTGAAAAAAAAATTACTTTGTATGTATGTTTATAAATATGAACAAACATTCAAGATCCCAGATATGAGGTTTATTTACATCCACATTTCTTAATGCAGAGAGTTCACTAGTATTGAATTACAACTATTTGTTCAAACAAATTCATGGGAAATTGTCATTTGCCCTATCTATTTTACATATTCAAATCGTATCTTAAGGTGGTGAAAGTAATAAATTAATCTGCCTCAGATATTTCCTTAATTTAGTCAGAAGTCAGAAACAGTATTATGTCTTATTGACAAGTAAAAATATAAAAATATACAAGTACAATGTGTGCAGCTAGAGAGTCAGAAGCTTCTATCAACAAAGAACAAGTTGTTAGTCTCTCCTTCAAAAAGGCTCATCCACATATCTTTGATATCCTTCTTTTAAACCAACCCTTCAAATAATAGATTTTAAACCAATGTATCAAATGTGATTAACAACTCAGAGTATATAAAAAAGTAGATACCTTAAAAAGGCAGTGTTAGCTTTCTTAGCAGCACACCTGACTTTGCTTTTTATTCAAGCAAAATGTAAATAAATTAAACTAATCTGAGACAGTTTTAGAGCTCTAGGCAGCTTTGCTAAACTGCTTGGTTATCTGGATGGGAGAGTTCTCCTTTCCAGCAACATTTTCATCAAATAACCTCATCTGTTTTACGTGGCTTCTGTAGTGAGGCATGCCTTGCAATTTGGGAATTTTCATATTTTATTTTTAATAATTATGTATTATCAGTTAAATATTCCTTTCTTTTTAAATACACCACAAGGTGTCTCGTCTAACTTTAAATACAAGCCTCAGATCCTTTCATTCAACATTGGAACATAAAGAGAACTTTACATATAATACAAATACAATAAGCAATGAATTCTCCTAATCAGGTTTTCCCTTGCTCCTGTTACTAGAAGAGGAGGTTGGATGTGTTTTCTTTTAGCTATAAGAAAGCTTCAGCATCCATAAAATTATAGTAAGAGAGCAGACCTCATTTGTGCCACTTCAGTTCTCTTCTCCCCTTATGTGGGAGTATCATCAAACATTGGACTAGAAGGATCATTAAAGATTATTTAGACAAACTTGAAGCACTGAGACAGAATAAAATATACACAAAAAATATGTAGGTAAGGTGATAATCTAAATCTCATTAAGGACGATTTTCTTTCAAATTCCAGGTGAATGTATAGTGTGTTGACAAAAATATTTCCTGATTAAAATTCACTTCTTAGGGCCAATTCTGAAAACATGCTTGTTTACTACTCATTAAGCAAAGACTTAATTCTCCTTGAGTCATTTGAATTGCATGTGAAAGAAAAGCACAGTATATGAAAATGTGCAGAACACAGACTGAAAACCAAAAAACACCCTAATGGCGATGGACTGGCTTCTTTGTGCTTTGGTTTGTTAAAGGTGAGGTTTAATGAAAAATGGTGATATTGGAAAATTATCTTTTCTGTACTTTGGGTATGAAATAATTGGATAATTAATATGCAAAATAGGCAGAACTTTTTCTAAACTATAAAATAAGAATTAATTCCATTAATTTTTAAATTCAAATATTGCCATCTTTAAAGTCAGTCATGATATCATCTCACTGTAAATGTAAAGAATAAATATAGAATATAGATCTGCATTTTGACCTAAATTTACTTCCTCTAGCCAAGTCTGTTGTGTTGACAAATATCCAAGCTTCTACTGTAGAAAAAGGAGATATGCCAAACTTGGTGTGTGATGGGCTTATAGAGAAATTGCAGTGATTTTAAGCTTGTGCTTGATAATAACAGAAGATATTTCACTTCTTAGCACAAATATTATAAACAGAATCACAGCCTCAAACTTATGTTCCTAGAGATTATATACACACTTATAACTACAGTGAACCTTAAAAACCTTATTTTTAAAATATTTTTATATTGCACATATATTTTTCATTTAAAGAATCACAGAATCACCAAATGGGTAAGGTTGGAAGGGACCACAGGGGGACATTTGGTCCAACCTCTCTGCTCAAGCAGAGTCATCGCAGAGCACACTGCACAGAATTGCATCCAGGCAGTTCTTTAATCTCCAATGAGGGAGGCTCCACAACCTCTCTGGGCAATCTGTTCCAGTGCTTGGTCACTGCACAGTAAAGAAATTCATCCTCGTGTTCAGGTCGAACTTCTGTGCATCACTTTCTGTCCTTTGCCTTTTGTCCTGTTGCTTGGCAGTGCTGAGAAGAGCCTGGCTCCATCCTCTTGACACCCTCCCCTTAATACTTATAGACAGTGATGAGGTCCCCTCTCAGTTGTCTCTTCTCAAGACTGAACAGATACAGCTTCCTCAGCTTTTACCCGCAAGAGAGATGCTCCAGCCCCTTCGTCCTCTTTGTCACCCTTCACTGGACCCTCTCCATGTCTCTCTTGTACTGAGGAGCCCAGAACTGGACACAAGATTCCTCTCCAGGGCTGAGTAGAGGGGAAGGATCACCTCTCTCAACCTCATGCCAATGCTCTTCCTAAAGAGTACTGCTGGCTCATGGACAGCTTGTTGCCCACTGGGGCCTCCAGGTCATTCTCTGCAAAGCTGCTTTCCAGCAAGTTGGCCCCCAGACTGTCCTGGTGCCTGGGGTTATTATTCCCCAGGTTCAGGACCCTACATTTGTATTTGCTGAATTTCAGATTGTTCTTATTAGCTCATGTCTCCAACCTGTTGAGGCCCTTCTGAAGGGCTGCACAGTCCTCTGGGATATTGGCCACTCCTCCCAGCTTTGTGTCATCAGTGAACTTGCTAAGACCTCTGTCCCTTCATCTGAGTCATTGGTGAACAAGTTAAACAACCCTGGGCCCAATATTGAACCTTGGAGGGGAACTGATAGTGACAGGCCTCCAGCTAGACCCTGTGTCACTGACTACAACACTCTGGGATCTGCTGTTCAGCCAGTTCTTAGCCCACTTCACTGTCCACTCATCCAGTCCACACTTCCTGAGTTTGCCTACAAGGATCTTGTGAGAGACAGTGTCAAAATCCTTGCTGAACTCAAGGTAGACAATATCCACTATTGTCCCCTCAGCCATCCAGGTGGTTGTTTCATCAAAGAATGTTATTATGGTTGCAAAGTCACTTGCTCATACTTGACCTTTAGGAAATGCCAGAATTAGGAGAAGCCATTTTTTAAAAATGTTTTCCCACAATGCATTTGTAAAGACATCAGCTTCATGGTGAACATTTGATGAACATTTATGTTGTTGCAACATTTCATTATTGCAATAATGCAACATTTCGTTATTGTTGGATGCTTAGCCCAATATCTTATTTACTTAAAATGATTCAAACCCTAGTTTGAAAGAACAATCATTTATTTCCTCATGGGTTTTTTGAGGGCTGCCATCATTTATGCTAAACAAAAGCTTCAGGACAATTCATCTTTGCAAGTGAGGGCTGTAGCAGCAATCCTGCTTTCACAGCTAGGAATCTGTGACACAGTGACGTCATATGAGATATGTCCACAAATACCAAGTCAAGCTTAGGCAAACTGAGGTACATGGAGGCTTGCCATTCAGACAGAACTGAGTATATTTTCATGGGAAAAATAGCTAATGTGAAGATAACCTTACCTTTCCCATGTAAAAATCTCACTTCAAGATAACCTTATCCCTTCCACAGCAAAATTTCACAATCTTCTTTGTAATTACTGAAGTACTTCTTTACAAATGGTGCTGTGAGATAGTTTAGCCTTCACAGAAACTTGGTAGGCTTGCCAATTTCATTGTTAGGAAGGACCTGGTGTGTTTGGGTTTTTTCCCCTCTCTCTTTCTCTCTCCTTTGTGAATTTTTCACCTGAAGGTCTAAGGGAAGCAATTTCTAAGAATCAGAAGAGCTTTGGGGCAATTGGCAGAGCCATAGGTTTATGCAGCAGCCATCAGACCTCAGCATACATCCAGTGTCAAAAGGTGGCTGTGCTTAGACCACCACCCCCCACTGCCCATATCCTGAATAGAAACAAAGCAGTGGAGTTAAATAGGGAGAACCTGCTGTAGTGCTCATGCTCCAGAGCTGTCACAACGATGACATTCAAACATTGACTTCTGCACTGACATGGTATTCTTTGGGACCATTTATATCTGGACAAGCCAACATATCTATAATATAGGTATTTAAATCTGAGTTAGTTGCCCTAGGCTCTCCTTATAGTCAATAGAGAGAAATACTTCTAGGACATGATTCAACTCCTCCTAAGGCAGGTGTTCAAAACAGGTCAGATGAATCATTCCCTAAAAGCATCTCTTTCTTTCCATTGAAAGTGAAGGGGCCAACACCAATAAGCTCAAATGCAAACTTCTGTCACATAAAAGACTTCTGAAGTTTGGGGAGCTGAAGCCTACCCATGCCCTTACAAACATGTTGAGTGCTCATCCTTGCCAGGGGCAGCCTTGCTAGGAAGAAAGGCTCTTATTTACTCATCCTCAAACCCATTCCCAAAAGTGCATCTTTATTTTTTCCCCTGCACATAGCTGTTTTCTTATTCCCTAATTTCAGAGGCTTATGTCACCTTGAGCCTCACAGCATGCCCTTTTACCAGCAGTCCTCTAAGTGCTCTCCCTACTTCCTTAGGCACTTCCCCTCTTCTGCAGCCTTCTCCTGAGTGCATTAATCCCTTGCAGCTGCATTTCATCATCCCATCTGCTGTCTTGCCAGTGCCTACATTAACCATTTCTCTGCTTGAAAAAGCTTGTAAACCCTACCCCACACCATGACTTCAGATATTTTACTAGCATTTATCTGTACTGTGCACACTGAAAAGCACATTAGCTTATTGCACTTGGAGGAAACAGTCTGGAGAAGTGATAAAATGTAATGTAAAGATTTAACACTCCTGGCCCTTTTGAAATAAGAACAAATTTGTGGTTTTTTCCCTCAAAAATTATTCTACAGTCTTCAAGAACCCTGCTGTAATAGTGAAAATATTACAGCAGCATAGTAGTGGTGATTCTGTAGTTCAACCATGATTAAAATGAAGCATGCAAGTACACAGAAGCAAGTTGCATGAATGAAGAAACTGCATTATTTTTCCTTCCAAGGGGAACTACAGTCTATACACTTCAGGCAAAAAAAACCATCAACAGTGTTCCACCTAAGTTAGAGGTTACAGTACCATGCACCAATACAAAACAGCAGCAGCAGCACAGACAACTCCACAAAAAACCAGAGAGACAGTGTCTCATGAATTCTTAATTCATTAAGGAATGAACACACCTACAATCTGTAAAGGAATAGATCTGTTCTGAAGAACAAGGCAATTTGGGGAGAGTTTCTAATCACTTTCCTTTTGATCTGAAAATACATGCTTTGAGTTGAGCTGAAAGAACAAGAAATGAAGGTTAAAATAAAACTATAAATATTAAAAATGCTGTAAGAAATCCTAATCTCTGTGAAGTTTTCCTAGTGCCTAAATGGTAGCTATCATATAAAAGAGTGAAAAGCATATAATAAGCAGAATAACATTGGGTCTCTATAATAAATGATTTATTTTTCCTGTTTCTAAGCCTTATTTTTCCAATCCCAAGTCATCAACTCATCCAGCTCCGAGGAAAAACAAAAGCATAGTGTAGTCTTAGATTTAAACAGTACAAAATGGAAGCCCTCTGGAAGTGTTCAATGACAGACTGGATGGGGCTCTGAAAAGCCTGGTCTTAGTGGAAGGTGTCCCTGCCCATGGCAAAGGAGTTGGAACTAGGTGAACTTTAACCATTCTGTGTTTGTACATCTATGAAAATAAAAATGCTATTTTAATTTTATGTACATGAAAATTATTACTGACTTAAATGGAACTATTCATTTACATTCAGCTAAGTCTGTGCTTGTAGGATTAAAGCCTATTTCATAGCTAGGTGTATTTCAAAACCTGCAACTCCAATGAATTTTTCCTATAATTTTATCTTTTTTGTGTGGTTCAATGGAGATATGCAAGTATGAATATAAGGTAGCAAAAATCATCATCATTGGGTTTAACATTCTTTTATCCTCTTGACAAGGGAGAAAAAAGTGTCAGACATGTGAACAGAACAATAATTTCAATAGAGTAAGAATGCTTGAGTGTGGCTCCTTGGTGAAACATTTTTTTAACTTAACTGTCTCTATACAGTTTTATTATTCAGCACCAGGGAACATGAGTGCTGCCAGTCATTTGAATGATCCATAAAATGAAATTTGCCCAAAACAAACATTGGAAGACTTTATTAAAAGCCTGTAATTGGCATACTGGGGCCGCTTCAAATCTCTGCCTGTTGTTTAGATAAGCAAACCAGAGAGACACATTTGACTTCCTGCCCTTAAGAGATTGGTACTAGGTATTGTTTTTAGCTTTCATAGAGCAGCTGCCTCTAGAACAAATAAATTGAAACTCAAGTTCACACCACTTCTCAAAACCTGACTGTTAAGACATTTTTAAACTGGCATAACTCAGGGTCTCTTAATTCCTACTGAAAAACAAAAAATAAAAGGACTTCCAACAGACATCTTACATAAATCAAATTTATCCATCAGAAGAAGTACCTACTATCCCTCATGCTAAAATACCATAACTCTGTGTCACAGTCAGCATCTTCTTTTGCAATCTGGTGAAATAGGACTGGTCTGTAGATCAGTTCAATAAGCCATGAGGGAAAAAAAGGTTCAAATTGTCAAAAAGTTCTGAGGAGATAATTCATTTCTGCCAGATTTCTGAGTTTCCAGGACAACCTCATGTTTTGTTAAGTGGGAAATTGAAAAAAGAATGAACTGGAAGGATATTATTTTGCAAGAGATTGCTTAGATGAGATTTGTTGAGGAGATTGACATCTATAACAATAAAATTTATTTATGGTTCATGCAGCCACCAGAAAAAAGAGATGAGATTGCAGCTGATTTAGGTTGGCCAAATGCATTCTTGGGAAATGAAACAAGCGGTGTCTGTGTATCCGCATACAAGTGACAGGACTTGGAACAAACTGATGCTGTTAAGTGCCCTCCAATGGCCATGTGCCAATACTGTTATCCTGTCTCTAAGAATCCTGTCTAGCTATCTGCTGAAGTCATCTGCTGTGCTGGTTTTGACTGTGGGAGAGTTAATTTTCTTCACAGGAGCTGGAGTGGGACTGTTTTGGATTTGTCCTGGAAAACATGTTGATATGTCAGGGATGTTTCCTTATTGCTGAACAGCACTTGCACGGAGTCAAGGTCCTTTCTGCCTCCCACCCCATCAGAGAGCAGGCTGGGGGTGCTCACGGATTTGGGAGGGGACACGGCCAGGACAGCTGACCCCAACTGACCAGAAGGATGTCCATACCCTATGGTGTCATGGTCAGCATATAAAGCTGGGGAAAGAAGGAGGAAAAGGGGGACATTTGGAATGATGATGTTTGTCTTCCCAAGACACCATTAGGCATGATGGAGCCCCGCTTTCCTGGAGATGGGAACACCTGCCTGTCCATGGGAAGCAGTGAATGAATTCTTTGCTTTGGTTGCTTGCATGGGGTTTTTTTCCCTATTGAACAGCCTTTATCTCACCCTGTGAGTTTTCTCACTTTTATTCTTCCAATTGTCTCCCACATCCTGATGCAGGGACAGTGAGTGAGTGGCTGTGTGGGGTTTAGTTGCACAAAATTTGCCCAGAAGACATAACAACAATGATTTTCCAAGTGTTTCAATTGGTTTTTTAAGTACTAACTTGTTACTACCAGCACCTTGCCAAAGAAATAAAATTCTCTTCCTTCAGCCTTTTTAACCAGTGCTTTTGGTTAATATCCTTTAAGTGTCAGGAATAAAAATGCACAATAGTTATTATATATATTGCTGTGAATTATCATCTGTCTCAGATTTCTCCATGAGCTCCTCAAGTCTATTTGTGCATGTGTGCTATCATCAACACAAATAACTATTTCTGTGCTTCATCTCCCCATTCAGTATCTCTGAAGCTATACTAAGGCTGTGAAAAATCCAGTGCATAGAATCTCAACCAGTAAAAGCAGAGTAAAAAATTCAACTAAAAATTATTTTTAATTTTCACTATTGATTATGAATGGCTTTGGGAATTGGGGCAGGTGTTCATGATTTCTAGACAACACTACTCTCCCCAATGCCAGTATGCCACCACTATGCAGAAAGCCCTAGGACCAATGATAGTTCCTTCAGTACTCATTATTTCTGTTTTTCCTTCTTTTATTTCATTCCACTGAACAAGCAGTACAGCTTTCTCATTCTTTCTATGGCATTACAGCCTCAGATGCCTACTCAGTTTCAGTAGCTCCCCCACTCCTGTGGTACAGTTTTCTTTATTTCTGAAAAGGAAATTTATCAATACAATGGAGGTGTGAGCGTGTGAGCATGCATGCGTGCGTGTGTGTGTGTGTGTGAAAGCCCAAGCATTTCCCACACCCTTGACATTATTACTGGTTCCACAATTCTTGAACCAGGTCCCCACAAGCTTTTAGGCAGAATTTAGGTGGGAGAGGAACACCATTTGGGTGCTTTCTGTTTTTTGAACATTTAAACAACACTTTTGAATCATTTCCTGATGTTTCTCTTGCAGAAGAATATTATATATTATAATATATAATTTTATATATTATATTTTATATAATATATAAAATACTTAAAGTGAATATCTGATTTTGTATTGCTTTAAGAACTAGAACCTTAAGAAAATTTCCTAATCAGTGCTACATTCAATGCCTGTGAGCAACGTAGTCCTTCTAAATCTGTCTAGAGAAGTTCTTCTCCAGTGTATTATGATGCTAGAGGCTTTGTACCTGCCATTTACAAAACCAGATAATTAAACAAAAAATGCATTAAGCTTAATCTGCATTGAAATTAATCTCTATAGAGCAAATATTTGTTGATCATGAAACAGCAGCTCAGAATCAGGGGTGTTATTTTCTGATGGTAACTATTTGCAACAATAATTCACATTTCTCATTTAAGCAAAAGTTTTTCTGACCACCATGTCAATACACAGTTGACAAACATTGGACATAGGCAGTTGCAAAGGAGTAAAAGATTGTGCTTGCACATGTATGCATCTCCAGTTAGAGTTTTATTCTTTCAGCTGTTGTTATTACAAAAATAATGGATTGGATATTAAATGGCAGGCATTTCTGTGTGCTTTTCTTGTTTGTATACATGCCAGAAAGCAATTTTCAAGCTTAACTGAAAGACTTGTTTAAATTGTTTTCACAGTTTTCCACACTTAAATATTATCTCTTGTACCATTCTTTAAATATGCATTCAGTTTAGCCAAGCTGTAAAAAAATAGGGCTCTGAAATTCAAGTGTAAACAAAGAAAATCCCCATTACTTTCTGACAAGAAAATTTAATTCCTTCCCTACTGACTTCATGGGGCAGTCTGCTCTGCATTCTTAACACAGGTGCTTGGGCCATGTACAGCTCTTAAAGCACATAAGAGCCAGCGTAGGCTGAGCTGGAGCTGAGCACAAATCTTGGGCAATCTACAGAACAACTCCACGTCCGTTTTGCAAAGAAAATTACAGTGCTCCTAAGCAAGATTTTGCGCCTGTGCTGAACCTTGTTGGCACAGTCTGCCAGACTGCAGCGGATAATTTGCACTCAAACTTGAAGTGGTGAAGCCGTTATCTAAGGAAATAATAAAGTTCCTCATACTGCAAATGGAGAGCAGGAAATACCTGCAGAAGAATAGCACGTCCATCTAAAATAAATATACAGATTCCAGCAAAATGGCTCTGCCTTTGGATACTTCTGAGGTATCCAACTCTTTCCATTTGTACTTCTATTAAAATAGTTCAGCAGAACAAATTAATTTAAGGGAATCAGTAGCCTAAAATTGAAGCCCATGTTAGGTGAAAGTCCTCACTATTAAGCTCTGTTTGGTGACAACATTTACTTGCAACAAATTCTGACCCCTCAATCTCATATATCGCTATTAATTAAATATCTATTGACTTCTGTGATGCTAATGCATTCAGTTAGGGTCGCACAGTTGAGCAGAAAATTTAGACAGAGGTATTCTGGTATTCATGAGAAACCTGGTGATGAGAGTTTCATGCTAAGAGATCAGTAAACCTGAGTGAAAATCAGCAGAAGAAAAGACAAAGACAAGAAGAAATACATGACTGATAGTGTATTTCTTACGTTGTTTTTTTTCTTATTCCTCAGAGGTTAAGAGGAAAGAACTACAAAAAAAGAAGACATGTTAATAAATAAAAAGAGAGATTAAGTTAGTGATTTCAATAAAAATTGTGATACTGAGGTCCCTTTCCAAATGCACCTTTAGGAAGATAAAGAAAAGCTGTCTGAACAAATAGAAAGCAGTGAAGACACCGTAATAAAAACTACTGAGAAAATGGAGATGAAAGCCTATCATACTGTGCAGCTGTCTTGGAAAAGCCACAGGCAAGTAAGTGCTGGAAAACTGTAAGAGCATGAGACTGGCTTAGACAGGGAAAAGAAGGACAACATTTTTCAAATACATTATTCATCATAACTACTCGTGGTCTTTTATTAGACCAAGTATAAAGGGCAGAACAGGTAGAGAAATACCAGTAAAAGGTATGTGTGGGTATAAAAATGCCAGTAATGTCCCAATAACATTATTAGCATTTTAAAAATGCTAAAGCACATAAGATTTTGCAACTGAATGTTTCCACTACATGTATTTCCTAGGTAATACAAAGAATGTTATTATGTATTTAAGCTTTGTCATTTGTTCTTTTTTTGGTTTGTTTTGGTTTTTTATTTACTACTTAGATAAATTTCAATTTTTTTTCTACACCCTGTTCATGAAAAAGATGTCTGAAGCTCTTTAAATGAGAAGACTCTACTAAAACTATATATTCACGATGACTTAAGAAAAGCCTCTATTTCTTCTCCAGGCAAAATTCAGTGGAAAAAAGAGTACCACGGGCAAGTCAAAATACCGACATGAACCCCATCTTATTTCTACAACATTATACAGAAAGAAGCCAAATATGGATTTAATTTAACTATGATAGCAACTGTAAATAAAAATGAATGCTCAGAAGAGCTGGGCAACGTTCTTTGTAAAATAAAGGGAAAATTTTTCAATAGACCTTGTTGTTCACAGCTATATAAGCTTGAACTACTACCGAGTGTCTTTCAATGTCAGAGCAAATAAGCATTCAGTTAATATATCCATATTTATATCTTTCCCTGCATATTTCCATGGGCACACTTAGAAAAATGTTCTCATGCTTCTGCAGCAGGGATAAAACTCCCACTAGTGAGGTTAGAACTGAGCCACACAGTGTAGGCTGCAGAACCACTTGCAGCCTTGCTCTGATACATCTGATGTTCCTATAGTACAGCTACCATACAGGTGTGCAAGGAGATTGATTCTGGCATATCAGTAAGGGGCTATTTTGAGCAGTGGAGATGGAGAGACTAAAGTCAGAACTTTAGGGAAGGATGACGCAAAGATGCGTTTCTTTTCATTTCGAAATTTTCAGAAGACACTAATGTCTGCTTCCAGCATGAATTTGGTCTTTTTTATGCCGAGCCAGTATTGCAAGCTGGTACTATAGCTGCAGAAAAACAGAACTTCAAAATGAAAACTGGTTTCAGCTTCAGGCTGCAGTTCAGTAAATGTAACTCCAGCTAAATATAGCTTTTGCTTTTTTTATAAAACCAGAAACCTGTGCAACTCTATCAAAGTAGCTGCACCAATTTTTTTATTTGATGGCAAATGACGCTGGTGCCCAGGTAAAAGAAGTTAATGATTCACTGTTGAACTAAGAAGATGCTTTTTGGTGGATATGAGAAGAAGTGGAACAGTGTAATGCTTGTGGAAAAGGAGATTGAAAAGTTGTATGTTGCAAGAATGTAAAATGGAGTTGCTGAAAGGCACAGAAAGTTCTAAAAAGAGAGAAAAATGAGGATATTTTACAATCATGAGAGAGGGAATAACTTTTTTTCATCAGTTGAAATGCATTAATTTATTTTTTTATTTACTTTATTAAAATTCAGTTGGATTCAGGCTTAGGCTCCAGATAAGTTAAACACAAAATACCTGAAACTTAAGGTTCTTAAGTTTGGTTTTTAGCTCACATACAACTGTTGTCAACAGGACCTTGTAAAACTATTCCATACATTGACAGATGCAGTTTGTAAATAACATGGCATTCTATACTGCAGCAAATGATGCAGAAAATACAAGATTGTAAGGTGTGGAGATTGCCATTAATAACAGATAGGACAGCAAGAATACTATTTTTAGAACACATAACCATGAAAATTTTCACTGTTTTGGGGTTTTTTTGTTTTTGCTAGTACTTTAGCAAGTAGAAATATTTTTATTATTATCATTTAAAATTAAATTAATATGATTGGATGCAATACATATGCTTCGATGTGTACATGACTTCTAAAGTGGTCAGCTTTTAGAAGCTCCCACTGTGTCAGATTCTGGATTCACTGTCTGAGACACACAGCACAACTTTGAGCACCATGAGGTGTCTTGTCTAACTTTAACCAGCACTCCAGAGATTCTCCTAAAAGTCTTTTATATTATCCAGCAGTACATTTGATGGCATTTCACACCTATATTGTTCCTGCCTGAAATAATGAACTTTCAGAATTAAATGCCTACAGATATTTCTGAACTGTACTAATGGCACATACTGCACACCTTGGAAAAGGCTATATATTTAGATGTCTGAAAATGAGATTATGACATAACTGAGTATAAATCTGTTCCCAGTGTTTTTGTTGACAAAGGCCCCAACTCTCTGGATCCCACACAAAAAGATGGTTTTTGCAGAATTGGAAGATGATAAATTTCGTCTTTGTGTTTCTCCCTTTCAGTGTGACTGTGTCCAAGATAATATGCAGCCAAATTTCAGGAGTATCTATCACATAACATTATAATGGATTTTTTAAATTATTGTAACTATTTTTTATAATAACCTGTAATAAAGAGGTTGACACATTTTTGAAAAGTTTTTCTTTAAAAACAGTTAATTGCTTAAATCTTGACATCTTAAAATTTATACTTTTACTGCAATCCATTGTCATCAGTGTGTTCAACTAGTTTGTGTCAGCTAGTTTGCAAGCAAATAATTAAAAGCAAAGGGTAATGCTAAGAAAGTGGGAAGAAATTAAATTAAACTATTCACAGAAACTTTAACACCATCTGCTAAGGTACATAAAGTCTCAAAAAAGAGTGTAAGCTAGCCAGAAGTTAATCATGATACATAAAATTCAGAAGTATGTTGTATTTTTTGTTAAATGCAGTAACAGACAAGTATAGGAGCTCGGTATTAGCCAGGTGAAAAATGACAGGGGTTTACATGTTAAACAGTATTTATATGCTATATTTGGAAGTCTGAGCAGCTTCTTCGGAAGAAGTTGTTCAGATGGCCTTGCTTCTGCATCCAGCCCTCAGCAGTTACTCAAAGAGGTGCTGGAGCATAAGCCAACAGTATTTTAAGTATGATTTCACTGAAGGACAACTTCACTAGAATGAAGAAAAGGAAGTCCAGATAGGATGCAACTAGACATAAGGGGTCAACAAGCTATGTTTTGGGTTTCACCAGTCTTCACAGGAAGAATTGGAATGAATGGACAACATTTTTTTATCACCAAGTAAGGTCCCCTTACTCAGCATCTAGAGCATACTTTGGCAGTGTAAAAGGTTTGAAGGGGACCCTGTCCAAGTCACACACATTAAAAGTCTTTCTTGAAACTTAATTGAGCATGTTTATTGCCCTGTGTGCTCTACGGTGCTGAGCAACTATGTACTCCATGGGCAGCAGTAGCTTAGGACCTTTTGCAGACGCCTGGAAGGAGCTGTGGCACAGGCAGGCTTCCTAATGCCCAGGGCCACAGGAGAGACCTGCAGCATGAGAATAAAGCCACTGCAGAAAATACTGCTTATCTGGAAAGCAGCATGTTTACAGCCAGCATGTCTGTTCCCCTGTACCCTGTGGACCTTCCTACCAGTCAGACCAATGTGAAGTACTACTTGGATATGAAGAGAGTGGGGCAATCAGAGAAAACCACTGTATGCTTTTGTACACTCTCCCACAAGAATAACCAAAACTAATTTTCCTGGTTTCAGACCTGTTCCCCAACATCAAACAAAAAGAGTTCTCCTGCTGAATTGGACAGAAGCATAACCGAGATGCAGAAAAGGTATGATGAGTTGTATGCAAATCCAGTAGAAGAAGAGTGTTCTGCAAGGGCAAATATTCATTTCCTTTCCCCACATCCAGCACTTTTCCACTTCTCTGCTCTTCACAATAAAGGACAAATGCTTAGGTACTGTGATTACCTAAGCACTGTCATTTTCATATAACTTTATTGTTATTATGCATAATTGTAATAAGAAAACTTGGACAGCATGCCTGCATGAAGTGCTTGAATCAGCTTAAAAATGTTACTGTGTTACACAAAAATTGCATGGCCTCTGTCAAACTAAACACATTGAAAACTACATTAAGCCTTAATTCTCTGCCTAACAGCTATCTAATAATCACTAAGAACTCCAGCTGCACAAAATGTAAAGTCCATTACAGATGCTTATTAAATTTAGAGATCTTCCATCACCAAATTTAAATAGAGTTCCCTTTAAAGTTGTCCCAACTATATGTCCAGTTTGATATCACTTTTCCTCCAAGCTCACAGGAAGGTTTATGAGCAAAGTCTTCTTGTGAAGTACTCCAGTGAAAGAAAGTGAAGAAAATGCTAATACATTTCTTAGATTTCTTTATGAGTTATGTAGTAGAATGTACTGGTCTGTGTGATCCTGACTTCTCAAGGTTAAAGAGAGAAGGTTTGAGCATGACAGTACTTGGAAGGAAATGTGGTGATCAGTATCTGTTCCACGGTGTAAAAAGGCAGAAACTGCTGTGTGGCATTGCTGGGCATCCAGCAACTCACTGCAATTGCAGATTGCAAACAGAAGGGCAACTGGCATCCCTTCTGGGTGAACAGTTGCACTATAACAGAAGACTTGTGCTAATAGAAACATCTAAAAACTCACTGTAACATCTATTTAGTCATGACCCTAAAAATCCATAATAGCCAGGAAATAATTTCAAATTTCTATAATCTTGTTATTTGTACAGCCAGGAGACTTTAGCAAGAAAACAGGAATACAGGTAGGGATGAAGGGCAGGTGTCTCCATCAAATTCCAGGTACTGTTAAGAAACTCTCATTTTTTTCTTCAATGATTTTTTGTTCCTATACCAGGGTGCTTACCAAAAACTTCCCATACTTCCAAAGTTTTGAGAAAAAGAGGGATAGTTAAAAAGAAATTCTTAGCTGACCTTCTAACTGACCAAATCTGGGGAGTGGATCCAAACGTGCCTCATAAGGTTAAGCACTGAGCTCTGCTCCAAAAGAGAGGTTGTCTGCAGATCTCAACTATCAGAAGTGGTCCAAATCTAACTACAAAATTTTTCTGGTACAGAAATAGTAGCCATCTTAGAGCATTCTTGTAGGCAAGGCCTGACTCCTAACAACTGATCTGTGGTAGCTATAATGATTTCACCAGAGTAAGCAGAATAAATTCTTAAACCCAACTATCAGCACAAATTCATCAGATTTTTTTGGACCAATCTAGCTGCAAAGCCACAAAAGCCTCACAGGGTCTAAAATATTCAGCATTGCCTCATCTAGTGGAGACAGAAGCTTTTAGGAAGAAAACTGGCACATTGAAGACTTCACTGAGACGTAAATCTTCCAAGGTTAAAATTGAAGATGAAGCCTGGAGTTAGTTGATGCCATGGCGATGACAAAAGCTGTTGTGCTAGGTCAGGGATATCATCTCATGGGTTTGGAGAAAGGCTTATCAACAATCTTATGAGCCCTATAGGAAATTAGGAATTTATGAGTCCTCTGCTCTTACCATAGCACGTTGGGGTGCAGATGTGCTCCTTTCCTCCCCATGAGTGGGAACAACTGTCACATTCAGAAACAAGGAAAAGATGGTACTGAGGATACAAAGTGATACTGTTATTTCAGGTCAGACTGAAAAGAGTTCTGACTCAAATTATGGGTGGCTGGAAATAACATAAAGAGGCTCATTTCTATTTGTGATCACCTCAAGAACGGGCTGACTGCTTCAGCACCTGGATTTCAGCACTTCTTGCGCTCTGGTGGCAGAGCAGAGCTCAGAGCAGTATGAGATATATTGCCCAGGATGCTGGATAATGTAATTTGGTATCTTATGATTTGGTACCTTTATGAGGCATCAGCAGATACGTGTGACTAGGAGAGATTAGGTATGCTTCATACAATTTCCCTTACTACCACAGCTGTCTGTCTTGTGCTGATGCAAAGAAAACTCTCCCAGCCTTGACCCAGCAGGCTAGCCTCAGTCTTCTTTTGCAATGAATGGATCAAGCAAGGTGATGAGTAGGCCTGCTGCCTGGTTCGGCAGGAAGCACATCAAAAGCTTATGTTGCCTGTGCTTGCCTTGGAGAAAGCAGCCCCGTATTTCATTTGGGGTTTGCCACAAGGAGACCTAATTCCAGTCCCCTGGAAAGGCTGGAGGGATGAGCACGTGCAGCCCACTGTCCCTCGTGGGACCACCTGTGTGGTGTTGTTTTGCAGGGGAGCTTTGTTCTTGGACAGATGAAGAGCCACAGGTCATCCACAGAAGTCCCACGGCTCCCTGCTTTGGGGCAATTTCATGAGAAATCTTATGTCTAATACTTACACCTCCTGCACATCCTGATGGGGAACAAAGCTGTGAATGTGGGCCCCACCACACAGGGGCTCCACAGAGCCACCTCTTTGCTGCAAAAACAAAAGAGTGCAGAATCTCTTATACAAAGGGCTGGAGATGGGCGGTGGAGGAGAGACAGAGGCGTCTTCCCATAATATCCTGTCTCAGGGAGTCTGCCAGCAGACAAAGCAAGCTCTCTGGAAGCAGTTCAGCTTCCTGCATTGTTGAATAGGTCTGAACCTATTCTGTTCCTACTGTCTCTCTTTAGACTTGAGAATTATTGGGTATGAAACAATGAAATTTTGCCCAAATGAGCTCTGCTCAGATTTGCAGGAGGAAGTGCACCTTTGTCCATTGTCATAAGAAAAGAAAACAGGTTAAATAATCTAGCTAAATGAGTTAAAAGTCTCTGGCACACCTTCAAGAGATGCACAGTATCTGAAAGACACTACTTTTAAGGGTTTTATCCTCTTCTCCCCCTCTATGACAAGGCTCAGATCCTCTCAGATAAGTGAGTGCCCAACTTTCATTTAAGACAATGCAGGGCCTCCACTCACAAACAGCCTTTTTGGAGTGCAGCCTGTGAGTTGGCAACAAACAGAACAACCAGCTGATCACTGATTATTTTTAAGCTATTCTGAATTCAAAAAGAATCTCTTTTTTGCACTGCTTTTGATTTGACAATTTCTTTTTAAGAAATGGAAGGTGTCAGTTGGTGAGGAAGAAAGCACCCTACAGATTCTCCAGTCACTGAGTAGCTACTGAGCGTAAACAAGGCCTGGACGAATGATTCTCTACAACTGTTTACAGGAAAAAACCTAACAACCTGAATAAACTTGAACATATCAACCTGAACAGCTAAGTTTCATGGCTTCAGAACAGTTGTCTTAGATATCCCTAGCTAGTTTGTTGGACCTCTTGAAAATCTTTGACAGAATGTCAGAATTACACAGCGGCTTTTATTGACTTTAGGTTTAGTAACCAGTGTGAAAAGTGCTACTTCCCAAAATTGAACGGGCACTTACAGCACAAATACTTTTCCCTTTTGGACAGCAATAATCTACTGGCAGGGCAGCCACTGTAAAAATACCCCCAACCTGTTTTAAATAAATGTAGGAAATTAAGGATGGAAGGAAAAGTAGCTTACTCTTGGAATTTTTTTTCTCATTTTTTCTAGCTGCATATTTATCTTATTGTCCTTTCACTGAAAAAAGTTGGAACATGAATCTGAGCTTCAAAATATCTCACCAATTTTTCTCTTACACCCTTCAAGCCTGGGTCCTATTACATGGCACAAACATTTAATGACACAAATATTGCTTGTCATGAAGAATTATTTCTAGACAAAAAGCTATTACGAGAATCCGTCTAATGGTATGAGTAATGTGACACACAGTGACACCATTCCTCTGAGGCTTTTTTCTGTATTCCTGGCTTTCCCAACTGGCTTTTAAGAGGATGATGAACCACTTACTGATTAGGAGCAATCTCATCAGCCCTAACAATGTCCTCCAGATTCAGTGCTATGTCTCCTTTGAAATACTTCTATCAATAGCCAGGGATCACATTGTAATTATCAAAGGCATCAGAGGTAATTCAAACTATTTTACAGCTTATTACAAGTACTTTGGACATACTGCATCCTTTCCTGGTTGCAGATGACCCAGACGTGCTCTAAACCGCTTCAAATTTAACACCTCTGACCTGTACAACACTTGTTCATAATGCAAAGTAGGATATCTCTTTTTTATGGCTGTCCTGGTTTCAGCTGGGATAGAGTTAGTTTCTTCTCAGTAGCTGCTACAGTGCTATGTTTTGGACTCAGAATGAGAAAAATGTTGATAAAACTCTGATGTTTTGGTTTTTGTGAGTTGAATTTATAGTAAAATAAGCAAATTTTTATTTTTTGGCCCTCCTGCTCTGCCATTGAGGAGGTCCACAAAAAAAACCCACTAGGAGGGAGCATAGCTAGGACAGGTGACCTGAACTCTCCAAATGGATATTTAACACCATAGAACACCATGTCCAGTATATGAACTGGGGGAGTTACCTGGAAGGGGGGGGGCAATCTGGGTTTAGGAACAGGGCCTGCGTCAGCGAGCAGTTCATGAGTAATTGTATTGTGCATCATGTGTTCGGATTTTTTTCCTTTCCCTCTTTATTACCACTATTAAAATTTTTTACTATTATTATTGTATTTTACGTTGTTTTCAATTATTAAACTGTTCTTACCGGAACCCTCAAGTCTTACTTTTGATTCTCCTCCCCTGTCCACCAGGGTAAAGGGTGGACACAGGGAGGTCGAGTGAATGGCTGCATGGTGCTTAGTTGTCAGCTGGGCTTAAACCACAACAATAGCTTATATATTCCTAGAAAGAACCTAACCCACGACATCTGGAGTTAAGCAGTAAATGGTGTTTTCTCCTCTTAAATTTCTATACAGGGAGTTTGTTTGCAAGCCACATCATTTGAACACTGGGCTGATATACTGAGAGCTATCTCAGTTTCTCTGAGGCATGACTGTGACCTTGAGAAAAAGATTGTCATATTCCCCATAACTACATGGCCATAAACAGATGCCTTTCACAGTAGTCCACCAACATGTTGTAGTCATGACTACTGTTAGGACTCCTGTTCTTTCTCTAAACCATACTTAGAACATTAATTGTTAATTAATGAAAAATTAAGCAGGCATCTTTCTAGTGAAAGCTGCATGGAAACCAACACAGTTTCAATAAGCTATTGGATAAATTACTTAGATTTTTGGATAGCATTAAACATTCTGAATTGAGCATTATCTACAAGTAGAAGTTTTCAAACACCATTATCATTCCTACCAAACTACCAAGTCTCCCAAATGACTTAAAATGTATACTCTTAATCTTATTTGAAAAGCAGCATCTTTAAAACTAAGGTTTTTTTGCTATTTCACAGGTCAGAAATTACTTTAACTCTACAGAATGCTCATGAGAAGATGAGCTGTAATGGGGCCACCTTCCTCTCTCTCTCATCTTCACATCTACCCAAAAGATGCTTTTCTAAGCCATACAATTGCCTCTTAGCAGCAACACACCTCTAACAAACATCGAGGGCTACTTTTCAAGAAGAAGAGGAAAGGGAGCTTAAGCTTTTATCAAGATCCAACCCCTGAGTTCCTCATATCACTCCTTGTTCCTTATCTTCTCCCTTCCCTGTCACAGTCCTGGCAACTCACTGCTTCCCAGCAGCTTTGCAGCCAACAGGGAGAAGCAGCAGAGCCACACCACAGCCAGGGTTGGGATGACGTGCACAGGCATGTGTATGCACCTCCTCTGACCCAGGAGCTATGTCATGTCAGACCCCCTCCAGCATATGACCCACATGGGCCCATGGTGTGACCAAACATCTTGATGAGGCCCAGCTAACTCCATCATGTGACAATGAAACCTGGGCCTGCTCATAGATATTAAAGGAAAAAATGAAATCTCTCCCAAAGCAGGCCCTGAACACATGCTACTTGCTATCTGCATCTCATTTGTCACCCAGTTCAATGCTGAACTGGGGAAGCTGAACCATATGCTCTGTGACCATTAGTAAGCCCATAGCACTTGTCCACAGGAAAATTTCTATGTGAGTGCTGATGAAATGTAACACTTTTCTCCCAAGCAACCTCATTTATACTCCTGCACTGCGTATGGGGAAAAACATTTGATAAGCAAAACACCTTTCTTCCCAGACCCATTGAAAACTGACTAATCCAGCACTGGGTGAGAAGAGGATGCACAGGAAGAATGTTGCAGAAATGCTCCACAGCAACAAATCGCTGGGAATAATTTAATAGCTGCCAGAACACCACATGCCTTTTCTCACACACAGATACATCAATTTCGTTGTCTTCAGATCGATGCCTCCATGTTTACAGACTGAGGAACTCTGCACTGTCACCAGGCATTGCTTAAGCAGCTGAGACTTTTAAAGCAGGGGCAAACACTGCAGAACAGCTATGCTGTACCATTCTGTTACTATTATTTGTTTACTCAGTATGCTTCCCAAGGGATAGAAGTGCACTCCACAGTGTACAAACAACATCAAACCGTTATCTTCAAAGCATGATAAAGACACCAAAGTGAAACACAATTCTGAGGATGACCTTTATGTGCTATTATCTGCAGTGCAGTAATTAATTTTATCTGCTATGCACAAATGAAATTAATAGAGTCTTTTCAAAATATGTGAATGAATGGATGAACAAATGAATAAATAAATAAATGGAGATCATGAGAAGCCTCTTCCAATAAATCTCCCTTTGTTTCACTTTGTGAAGCTGTACACAGGGGCAAAAATGAAAGACAACCCTATGTCCGTGTTTTGAAGTGCACTTATTCACTCTGAAGTGTTCAAAGAATATTTTGGCTTCAAATGCCAAGAAAACCTTTTAACAAATGGGCCTTGAGTCAATCTGTCATCTAATATCAGAGGAAAAAAAACCCAAACCCTGATGTCATTCATGCTTTCAGACACCAGCAAAAACGTGGTGGTCAAGGTATTTCCTGGGTAATGGTGCGCTTGGTGGCCTGTGCCACTTGTCACCTGTGGCTGACAGGTCTGGCTTATAATGGGATAAACTGGGAAGTCAGGGAAGAAGCTTCTGCACAACTGTTGTAAGGCTGTGAGGTAAGCAGCTCAAATAACTGCCTAAACTGTAAAGTTTCTAACAGGGCAAACCACACTTTTACATAGCACACAGCCTAGCTGTTCTTAAAACAGACCCTCACAGGCAGATGTCACAGAGAAAACCCAAACTGGCATTCTTGCATGCATTTTTAAAGAGTGTTTTCATATCCTTCATCCCTAAATTTTAGCAACAGACATGCTTCTGCCCTTAATCCAATGGGATCAGGCCTTGTATTTCTCCAAATAAGTCCTAGAAAGGACTTAAGCAGAGCCATGGGATCCACTTGGCTTTGGCTTTGCAAATATCCTTGGCTCTGCCCCCTGGTAAGTACTAGTCATCAACACCTGTGAACAGTTCTAAGGTAATATTACACCAAATATTTACAGATGCTCTGAGATATTTTTTTTCCATCAGAAGTATACACACTTTTTCATTTGTTACAAATATGCAAATTCAGTGTTACCTCCCCTTCCCCCCTTCCAGTAAAATGAGTATCATAAAGAGGCTGAGCTTTCCCAAAGAAAGGGATGGTTCACTTCAAAATGTCATTTCAACTTTTACAATGGTATAACAATAATGACCAAGGTCACTTTTCATCTTCCTTCTGCTGATCCATTCATTGATAGGAGTGAGACACTGTGAAGTATTTTGGGCACACTCAAGTCCTCTCTACTTTTCTTAACTGGAGAACTATTTTTAATCCCAGGGCTCAGCCACACAGTGCTATATGGTGCTAACTCCACACTCTGAAGTCATTAAAAACTTTGAGGATTTAGTTCGGGGATTGTCTGCACATTAGGTCAATGGCCCCTGTTGGTATTTAATTTGCAGTGATCACTCAATCATGTAAAGCTGTATGTTAATTAGGCCAATAACTGAAACATATTGTGAGAAGATTTAAGCTTGCAAAGCTGACAAAGATTACTGAAGTATCAAACAAAAGAAGAACGAAAGAACACATTTCAATGGGATAATTGAACAATAATATGAACAATCTATTTTAAAACTATTGATTTTTTTTTTTAATCAGTAATTGAAAAAATAAGGTAAATGCAAGAACAGAGAACACTCTATACTCCTCTACTGCTCCAAACAGTGGCAGTTCCTGAAGCCAGAAGTGCCATAGCAAATCAGTAATAAAGTAGCACACTTGCTCCTTAATTTATGAAAAGGTTTTCAGTACTTTGGAGCTTTTTTCCTTTAAATTTTGAAATTAAAATCGTACATTACCATGAGAGGTTTCTATTAAAAAAATTGTAATAAATGTGTAGTCTTCATGTTCATGATGAAAAGCTTGAAAATATCACATGAAAAGGGGTAAAAAGAAGTTACCAAAAAAACCATATTATTTACACTGCAAGATATTACATATACTTGAGAGGTATTTTATATTTTTAAAGGAAATATATAATAGAGGGTTTGGGTGCCTTTTCATTGCTTATTAACTTTCAAGCTTGTAAACACTGTATAGTTATTATTCCACTTACTTTGCAGGTGGAGAAAAAAGAAGCAAAAGATGATTTGAGACCCAGGGCTCAGAAATGTTTGATAGCTTTGATTTCTTCCACGTTGTGTAACCAAAATGAGCTACTCTGGACTGCATTTTGAGGTTTTGAAGATAACTGCTCTTGTTGATATTTTCGCAGGTTTCTCAATACAGAAAAATAAAATGTTATCGGGGCTTTTTTTTTTTTTTAAGAAGTCCACAACTTGGGAATTGGCTCCATATGTCGTCCCAGAAATCCCTAAATTGTTGAAGTATGCTGCAGACATGTTTAATCTCTTCTCTTTTGAAGAAATTTGCTGATTTTATGTGCTGCACCTTCCAAAAGACATTATGTTAAGAATTCTCACATTCTTGGGAGAACAGGCATCACTTTATCCTGCAAGTGATCTCAGGGATTACAGTAAGAATTTTAAAGGGTAAGAGACATTACTTGAATCGAATAAAGGAAGAAAAATCTGGTCAAACTTAAACATGAGATTTTCAGGGAATTTAGAAGTCTCAGAAGGATTACTGAGTTAAAGAATGTTTTATTTGAAAAAATTCTGTTATATTCTATGCAAGAAAACATGTGTTATACCCCAGCAATGGAGTTGTGCTAACATAAAAATCTCACCATTAACAATCCTCAAATGTATTTTAAGCCCATTTGGGGTTTTTAGTCCAAGTTGATGTTTTGCAGTTTTAAATTAACACATTGTGTAAGGCTGTCACTTCTCTTTTTTCTACCAGCAGGTAGACACAAAGTTGATTGCCTAATTGAACAGAAACAAATTAGCACCAAACCTCTTTAGAAGAAAATTGCATAAAGGCATAAATAATCAGTTAATAAAATCATAAAAGTCAAATGAATCAGCTTACAAAAAAGTGATATGTTTCAGCATGATGTCATCTCAAAGATACACCCTTTCAAAGAAGGCTTTTATCTGTACAGCCAACATTTACATTCTGTTTTTAAATTGCTAAGAAACAAATGAGGATTTATCATTGAAAATAAATTATTTATTTCCTTTTGCCATCAACAACATGCTGTACATCTGATGAGTTCCTTTAGTTCATGGTCTAATTTTATTTTTACTGGAGGGAAAAAAAACCCAAAACCTTAATGTATTTTGTTTTTAAACATCCGTTTCTATCATTGCCAGGAGATGTTTATTGCAGCTAGTCAAGCCTGAGTAAAATTTTCCTATTGATTATTGGATTTTACCCAGTATAATATTTTACCACTTAATTCTTATTTTGATAATAAGGTCAAACTGGAGGCAAAATATTCCTTGGATGGAAAAAGACAATGAAATAACACATGATCTGTCCAATGCCATATAACAGGTACTTTTCCTGAAATGTACACGTCTACAGCTTCCAAATGTACTGTTCAATAATCAAAAATAAATTTATTACTTAAAGTAGCACTTATCAGTTTTAATTTATTTGAATACATCTTTCTTCATTTACAGAACTCTGGGTATGAAAAACTGAACTTTAATTGGAAGCTCAGGCTTAACAGAATCAATATTCAGCAGGTTGTGCAATCTGTCCAGATCTCTTTAGATAACTGGTCTTTCCACTGCTGTGTTTGAGGCAAGACTGAACATCATGAGTTCAGAATGACTAAAATCCAGACAAGAGCAAATGGCTAAAGCAAGTTAAGGTAAATTTTCTTGTTGAAATTACAGTTTAGAGGCAGACATTTATGTGCTAGTACACTGTAGAATTAAAGTCTCTGTGTCTTTCTGCTTCATGATATGTATAAAGTGAAAAAATAATAACCAGATTTTTTTTCAGGAATTACTTACTATCATTAACTCTTTGGGTGATTATACTGTGTCAAAAACTTTGTCATGTATAAAATAGGTTTTTTTATCTAGCTTTCAAATTTCTTCATAAAAACTTTAAATATACTGTGACAGAAATAGAAATTAAAATTATGTCATTGGCAGCACCTCTTCTTTGTCTTTCATTAAGGACTTTAAAATTTCTGTCTTCATACAAAGTAGAAAGCAACTTAAAACACTTGGAAAATATTTTTATATACTTTTAATTGCGGGCTGAAAAGTGTGGCAGAGGCCAGAGGAAATTTCATTGACTATAAACAGGTGTGAGTATTTTGGAGTTGATAGCAAGAAGGAAATAAAAATTTTTACTAAACAGCTTTCAATTGATGATGTTTGGCTTTGCTGAAAGTGGCAGCACAAAAGCTGGCAAATACTATAAATAAATGCTCATCCTAAATTTCATTTATCTCTAGACAAGATAGTGTCTACAAATAGAAGTATTCTTAGCTGCAGATGAAGATACCCTGTCAAAACTGAAAGCAGTTTATAGAGTATACATTCTTATATTTTAAGATATTCCTAATTCTTTTAAAATATAACCAATGAAACAATAGATTCTTTTCACTGAGATTATGTAATAACAAATAATTTGGAAGCATTTTGATGTTTCCTTGGTCTGAGGCATCAGTGGTCACAGAGAAAAATATATCCTTTCAAACAAGTCATTAATTTTAAGAAGTGTTACATGATTGACTATTCATAAACTTTCTATCCTACTGTGTGGCAAACAGCAGTACTTAATTTTTCACCATAGTTAATTCATCAGTATGAATAATTACGCATAATATGTAGTAAACTGACACACTTACTCCAGAATCTTCTTTATTACATATTGTATTTTCTTATTTTATAATTTTATTACTGCAAAAGTTTCAAGAATTCTGTTCTTGAGCTATGCTGGGGTTGGGTTTGTGATCTGCTTGATTTGCATGCTGCCCTACATCTGACAGTCATTTGTAAGCGATTGAGAAATTTATTCTGCACAAACTCCAGTAAGTCTTGCTGCTACTCTGCAGATGCATGAAAACTGCTCTCCTACTCACTCTTGAAAAAGTAAAGCTTCTCTTTTTGTATTTTGACTCACCAGTGTGATGTTACCACCATGGTAGCACTGAATATAAATATGAACAGATTGACTAAGAATATTTTTATAATATCGAAATGTAGACTTTAATAATTTTAGATGTTCTTTCTTTCATCTCTCACGTTCAAAAGACTTGAGATTCTGCACCCTGTAAATATTGCATTCACCTCTGTAATCTACCTGCAGTTAATATGGGATATGTTTTAATTCTTATTTATCTTTTCATATCTAAGTAATCTGTTCATAAATTTGAAGAAGAAATTTAGGTTGGTTTAGGGTATTTTTAAATTACTGCATAGATCCAATTATACAATACCTAATACCATATTTATTTCAAATTGAATATACACTGCTCAACTTTGAATGGCAGGGTAATTTGGGGAAAACAAAGAACGGCCAGCCAAAATAAAAATATAACTCAGAATTCAAATTTGGGGCACAAACATCTGTATTTTCTTCAGAATTTACTATCTTTTTTTTTGCTAGGTCATTCAGCATCCAGTTTTGGATGCTCTAGTCCCAGTTTTGGAAATGAGGGAGATGTTTAGTAGCAGTCTTTCACCTCGCTTCTCCTACAAAACTTACATTCAGTCCATACCCGTTGGGGTGCCCACCTTGCTTGCTGATGTGGCACCTTCATTCCAGCATCTTCTTCGTGACTAAGAATAAATTAGCACCAGAGCAGAAATTATCTTCCCATACTCCTGTACATGGCCTGCTGAGACTGGATGAAAATTTCTTGATTATTAATGAAGGAAGAAAAATCCAGATTTTACTAGGTAAAGTTGTTCAGTCCCTTTGTTTCACAGTACTCTCACAGAGCAAAATGAGAGAGGAGAGCCTCTCTTTATTAAAGATTTGTAGCTGATTTTTATCCAAAACATTCTTCTCAGGCTGCATTTTACCTTGAAGAAGAGATTTATTCAATGCTTAAACTGCCTCACGTTGTTCTACAAAGGTGTGATTGACTGAGCCTTCCAAATGGTCATAGGACAAATGAATGAGAAAATCTCTGTCCACTATAATTAGAGAAGCATTTTTCTCTCAGAAAGAAATTGAAGAAGGGATATCATAAAATACTGGAGGTATAATCTCCCAAAGTCCCTAAATCTTTAGCCATGTTTATCTTGACACTGGACAAAAGCAAAGATTCAGCGACCCAAAGCCTTATTTGCATCAAAATACTACTAGCAAGTTTGGTCAAGATCAGACAATGGAGGAGTCATCTAGTTTTTATACCACACATCTTGATGTCTTAGATAATAGCAAAGATTTTTTTTCTTAACCATCATATCAGTCTATTTGCCATGATCTAACTAACATTAAGTCTTCTCTGCGTACCACAAAAAGAGATAACCACAAAAAAGGGGCAGCAGATGCAAAGACATTTACACCTTGAAAACCAAAGGGAACAAAGAAGATATTTAGTAACGGAAAGGTCTTCCTAAAGTTAATTCCTTTAAGTGACAGAAAAAAATGGTATTCCTTCAGAGGATGATAAAATTCCTTAAGAGAGCTTGAGAAGAAAAAAAAAATTGCTGCTACTGAAAAATGCAGAGTTTGAGAAAGAGTTGAATTCAAAACTTTGGAAATTACAATTAATTGGGAATATATCTTAGGCATTTTTAAAGCTTTCTTTCTAAATGTCTAGCATCACCTTTCTGAATGGCAGTGTGATGTAACTTGCACTTAGCTCACACTTTTGGGGGTGGTAACTGCATCAGCCGGGTCCTTCCTCTGGAAGAAACAAGCATAATACTTTCAAAAATGCCATTCCTGCAAGGAGCCATTAGAATGTTCACCAGCTCCTCCCAGGCCTTTGCATTCGAGGCTGGTAACGTTTAGAAGTTTTCTGAATATCAGACAGATTCTATTTCTTTCACACAGCCTTTCTTCAGCAGAAACCCATCTGTATTTTTATGGTAACTACCTCTGAGATGAGGTACTGGTGAAGACTAGAGTCTAGTAGTTTTAAAAATATATTGTGACTTCCAGGCTCCACCCTAATCTATCCTTTGATCTGTATTCTATCTGGGAGGTATAAAACCCCCTTATGTTCACTGGGGCTCTGCAGTATCTTAGCTAAAGAGAGTGTGCAGCTTTCATCCTGTGGGGAACATACCCAAGCACAGTTGAGAAAAAAGTCTGTTTTTTAACAGAGCAGCGGCTGTCCTTAAATTCATTATTCTTTACACTCAGTGTTAAAAATACTAGAAATATAAGGCATGTCCATAAAAAAAAAAAGGAGTTTAAATGAAAACTTTGAGAATAAGAAGCTATCAAAAATAGAGACTAGAGGTTTGAGAGGAATTTCAGTGGCTTTTTTCTTCATTACCACTGCATGCCATGACCTTTGAGAAATGCTGATTTTTGCTTCCTGGGCAGTGCAGTTAGAGCTTCTTTTTACAATGAATGCAACATGACTGTAACCAGTCTCTAATTCCAGTTTTTAGACATTTATTGCGGGAGGAAAAAAAAAAAAAAAGTAAGAAAGAAAGGAGGTGGCAAATGTACTAGGAGGCAGAGGAGAGAAATTGTGCATGTATGTGTGTGGGAGAGCAGAATGAGTTCAGAAGAAAAAAGTCAGCTTTAAATCTCCTCTCTGCCTTTGCCCAGATGTCTTTGCATCATCAGATTTTGGTGCAGCATCCAACATCAAGACTCATTTTCTGCTAGAAAGCTCATTTACAGGAATCATTTAAGAATGAACTTCCTTTAGTAGAAACTATGTAACAGTAAACTGAATCAGAAATTGCTGTTCCTGCAGGTAGTATATTCAGGAAACTGAAAGAAGGAGAGCAGGATTTGAAACAATAAATAGATTTTTTTTAAAAAAAGAGAGAGAGAAAATAAAAAAAAAAGAAGAGAGGAGGCTGACAAAGTGATTGAAAATATGTAACAGTGCATATAAAATATCATATAGCGATATATTCAATATACCAGAAAGATCCTACCTGACCCATTTCTCTTTCTCCTGTCACTCATTTGACATCAGAAAATATTGAGGGGTGAATGTATTGCCAAAAAAATCCCTAAGATTTTATCATTGAAAGGCATTTGAATCTTATGATTGGTAAATGATATTTTTTGAGATTATAAATCACTGCATCACTGTTACCCCTCCTAAGAGCTGCAGAATAATCACAGTGTGCATAAACAGACTAGCAACAACACCCATGAGATTTATGGTCATAAAACAATTTTACTTTGTTGCAGTATATTTACATTTAAAAGATGCAGTTTAATTAGTAATCATGGCAAGGAACTGAGGAAAATAAGACAGTTGACTGCTGACTGTGTTTTAGGTGCATTAATTCTGAAATAAGCCTGATACAAAAAAAAAAGTGCTTTATTCTGCCTGGAAAAATAAATTAAATCATTCATCATTTTTAGTCCTCAGTTATGAAAAAGATGACTTCATTCTAGAAAAATAAGGGTAGAATTGGCAGATAAAAAAATTATCTTTCAGGAGAAGCAGCCTTCTAAATTAGATTGCCCCTTTATGAGTAAGCAGAAAAGATTACTATGAGACTAAGCAGACCTACAGAAAGAGGCCTGGAAAAACACACCTTTACTGCAGGAAAAAACTCACAGACAGAAGCTAAAGACTTCTACTCTTTTAAGAGCTTCACATTCTAGAATTCAGGAATCTGGTTGTGGAGTCCTATTACATTGAAACAAATGCAAGTGAGAAAATATCAAACCTGGTAGCAAAAGGAAAATGTGTTACATGGATGTTTCCAAAGATTTTAGAGAAAACAAAGTACAAAATATTAGTACTGCAAGAACTACCAGCTCTGGGGATTTTGATAATACTTGACAACAAATGGATCTGACCCTAAAACAGTTTTTTAAGAACATTAAACTGAGAAAATCACAGAAGTGTGGGACTACAACAGGACTTAGACCCATGAATTCCCAGGGTTAGCACAAAGTTTGCTCAAAAGTCTTTAACCATCTAGACAAAAATCAAACCACAGCAAATGGTGGGCTTGCTGGTAGCAACATTGTACTGGAACTCATTTGTTAAGATATACTTTTATTTTTAAGAAAAGAAGACATGGAGAAGAGACACAGAAAAGAAAGGCAAAACACTGGATGCTTTCCATTTCTCTAAGTTAAGATCCAAATGTAACATCAAGATGATGCTAATATTATACAAGCTTGCTGCACTGCACCAAACTCACAGAACATACTGCACTACTTAAAACACTGCCACACTCTCTCTACAAGCAGGCTGACATAAAAAAGCCTCCTAAGTTATTTCTAGCATTAAGCTGTTCATCAGTCAAAGAAGGCATTCATTTAATCATCTTAAAAGGGTGTAATATTTTGCTGTGTTATCCATTCATTGTTATATATACAACATTACGTGATCTGCAGAGCAAAAATCCAAAACAATTGTGGTTTTCCACTGCACAAAAGCTTCCTTTTGTGAGCAAAAAGACAGTGTTTCTTCACCTGCATCATTGACATTAGGCCCACAAGGACTTTCTATTATAGGGGATCACACAGTTTTACAAGACGTAGGATTGGTTGGGCAATAAATAGTATAAATGTCATGTTACACGGCAGGAACAAAAGAAAAAACGTGTTGAAATATTTATTACACATATATCAACCTTTGTGCAGTTAAAACATAGAAATCTGATTAATTCTACAAGAGCATTAGTAACAGAAATCACAGAGAAACCTCTTCACAGAAGAAACACGTAATATTTGCCTCCCGCACCAGCATAAATTTTATAAACCATGGTAATCCCAGCATCTAATATTCAAATCCCAATCCAACATACTGGAGGTGTGGATATAAGAGGAGGTAGGATATAAAGAAGGTCTATTCCCATGCCACATACACACCCTACATTGCACCTGTGGGTTATCACAGCTTTTATCTACCCATTTAACCTTATGTTTAGATTGTCCTGGCATTCTCCGTATCTCTAGTATGGGACAAACAGATCTCATCAGGTAGGTTTTACATGTTAGCTGGCTAATGAACACCTCTAGAAAAGGTCCAGAGACTTTGGTTGGATAAACATCTACCTGTTGGGTACAAATATACATGTCTGAGTATTGGATTGGCGAACTTTCTTTCAGAATATTGAAATGTTAAAGCTGTTTCTTACAGGATTTTAGCTAGGTGTGTGTAGCCTTGTTTTAAAATGGAAGAGCATCACCCAAAGGGTGCAAAGCAAGCTGTAAAAGCTGGCTGCACGGCCAGAGGCCATCTCCTGGCTCACTTTATTTACCAGTAAAGACATAAGAAGTTCAACCTACAAAGAGGCTGAGAAGTCACTTTTTATACAAAGAGAACAGGAGAGTTTGACATGTAGACAATATCTAATACTTTTGCAATGGCAAGTAGCCAGTGAGTTAGAAGTACCAAGATAATTTCAGCTGTTGACCTGTGGTCTGTGCTGCAGAGAAGGAGTGAAAAAATCCCCAAGGTCTGTGCCTCTCAAAGCTGGGATACTCAGCTTGTGAACTCTGAGTCTTTATAGGGACATATCTTCTCATAACGTCCTACTTAACCCCGCCAGATTTTTTTTTTTTCTTTCAAATAAGCCCCCTCCAGTTTCCTCTTTTCCTTCCTAACAACCAAGACTCTGTCAAGAATCACAGACACCCTCAGGAAAGGTAATGCAGACCACAGCAGATCTGCTTAAGGCAATGTTTTTTCCACAGACTATCATAAATCTCCATTTTAAGATTTAAAACTGATGGCAGATGCCAGGCCAGATCGCTCTCCCTCAGGTGCACTGGGGCAAGTGCCAGGGTCAGACAATTTTGTGCTAGAAGCTGGACAAGGAGCATGACCTAATTCTAGCACATGTACACTGCTCATGCCAGAAGTACCTCCAGCGGTGTTACTAGCAGTGTCCCATATGGCCTATTTCTGTTCTCATTTTGATACCAAAACACTGCTCATTACTTATACCCCACCATCAATCCAGCGGTTTTACCAGTTCTGTGACTTCTACCAGATGTATGAAATCTAAACATCAAATAAAATGGAGTTACCCGCAGAGCACTACTGGCATTATTATATATAAGCCAAATTTGTTGCTAGTGATTTTCCCTAACTAAAGAAAATAAATGCCTTTCCTCCTTTGACAGGACACTGAATTTTTCTGCTTATAAATCCTTGACAAAGAGTATACATGGACATTGGAAGTATTTCACAGACTTTTCCATGACAATGAACTTGCACTTAAAAGCCTTCTAGCACTTAGGGAAAGAGGAGACCTGAAGATACAGTAGAACAGTGAAAAAGAACATGGGGGTTACAAATCAGAGAAATGTAAGATATGTAAGATATAAAAGTAAGGGTGAAGGAAAGAAAGGTGAAGAAAATGAGAATCCTATGCTGGAGTTGTACTGAGGTATCTGCAAGTCTTAAATACTTGTCACTCAGTTAGGAGAGAAGAGGAGAAATAAGTCAAAAATATGTATCTACAGGAAGTGTATTTTTATATTTAAAACCATCTGTCTTACAAAAGTTCAGGTCGCATCATTGAGTTAGATAATTGTAAGCCCTTCCAAAGACCCAGTTTTAGTAGAAAATGCTAACTTGGTATGAGTTCCTGGCCTGAAATAGCTGTAGGCTTTGCTAATGCATGACAGAGGCAAAATGGATGTGGTCAAAAATCCTTCCAGCTTCAGAAATTCCTGCTCCCTAAGGGAAGGCAGAGTTGCAATTGTAAGATGGCTCCAAGTCACCGGGAACCTGATAGCCACAGGATCCATGATTCAGAGTGCAATGACAGAGTGAACAGCATCCCCTCGATGATTTGGGTACTGAGGTTTACTTAACAACCAGTGAGACAAGAATTTTACTCGATTGTGAGGCACTCATGTTTCCACTGCCCCCACTGCCAGATGGCTACTAGACCTTGCCATCCATTTCCAGCAGGAATATTGTTCCTGGCTCAGGACAGTCAGGAAAAAAGTCAGGTTAGTTCCTACCATGTCACTGCTCACCGTGACCCATGTTGGTTGCTACAAGCCAAGGTCCCTGAGTGTTGCCTGGCATCCATCTCCAGTTGGGTCTTTGTGAGATCTTTGGTCTCCAGGATCACTTCCATGACCTTTCTTCCAACCATGTTCTTCACCTTCATCTTTCCAGGCTCTCTTCTTTTTTTCAGAGACTTTTTTCTTTTCAGAAACCCTTCTTATTGACATCAGCTCTTCTTTCCAGCACTCCAAGCCCTGAGTTTTCCTCATCTAAATTGTCTACATGCAGAAGTATGTGATCAGACACCCAATCGTTTCTGGCTCATGATTCTCTTAATTGAAGAACTGAGGACAAGTCACTTTTGTTTAGTCCAGCTGTTACCAAAGTTTACGAGCAACTTACACTGGCTGCAGCCAGCAAGTAGGAGGTTCCTGCTCAGGAGTTCAGCGGCTCCACTTGGGACACTCACCCATGCCCACGAGGGCACCCTCATGGCATTGACAGTTCAATCCATTTTTTCATCTATGACAGTTATTCTACCTCATACCAGGCAATGCCACCTAAAAACTAGAAACAGTGTATTTCGTAGCTGCAATACACACCTGAGAGAGCGCCAGTTCCTGCTCCAAAGATTGATTTTAATGACATTAGATGAACATTTCTCAACTCAGCCAGGGACCACAGTAGTTCGCTCTCATATGGTAGAAAGCTTGCTTCACATGGTGATAGGAAGCCAGAAAACAGAGAAGCTTCCCTTCTCCTTGCTGAGACATGCCTACAAAGTGGTACTGGGCAATTTCCTGGGAGTTGGAAGGTTTGGCTCACTAAGAAACTGAACCAACATTAGTTACTTGCTGTCTGAGCAGCTCAGTGAATTCAGATCAGATTAGCAGTGCTCCAGAGGGTAAAGGAGAGGAAGCTTTGGATTCAAATGGTGCTTAAGTGCAAGCCATTTGATCACATCAAGAATCATAGAGCCTTTACTGTCGCAAAAGTCAGACTGCAGGTGCCCAAGAAATTCTGTAGTCCAAGAGAGCAGAACTCATGCTGCCCTTCCTAGGTTAGGGAGGAGGTGAACAGCAGTTTCCACATCACAACTTTGTGCACTGGCTTCTGAATTCTGTGTGAGACACATTTAGATTCTGAGAAAAGCCTTTTGGGTCCAGCCTTTTCTGTTTCAGTCAGATTCCTGGAACGTGCTTGGTACTATCATTAAAAAGTCTCAGCTGCAAAGCCAATGATTGATGTGATCAAACAAGGCATCCATATGACTTGCCAGATATAATACTGTTATACATTTCTCACTCTTGCACAGATGCCAGCACAAGCCTGGCTTTCTCCTTTGCAATAACATGGGAGAGACGTGTAGCAGAAGTCACTTTACAGAGGCTAAGGCAGCAACAGGAGTTGCTACCTATTAGGATACAGTCATGCATAGCACAATAGGGTGAGATAAAGAGAGTGTACATGATTCAAAAGGATCTTGAAATACAGGGGTTTCTGTTTGGAAATAAAGGCTAAAAAGAAATTTCTTACAGACTCTCATATTCTTTCAAAAGAATCTGAAATGTTACAATAATGTTTCAGTATCCATTGCCAACCTTCCACGAGCATTGGGCTCAGAGAGAAAAAAATTCGTGCTCAATCATTTTCCAAAGCAAGGCAACTCTGACAGGCTACAAAGAACTTGTCAGGTCTTCTCATGGAGGTCAGTCATTTAAACATCCTCCTACTTATAAAATGGGTGGTGAGGTCAGCGAGCACTATCAGTCTTCTCAGAGAACAATGAGCATTAATGGGATGCTTAAGCTTGATTGTGAAGCTCAAAGTCTACACAAATGTGTCCTGTCTCAAGATGCTCTGACAAGGAGCCAAAAATACACCCGACATTTTTGAATGTGAACTGGTGTCATGAAATGTTCCATCAAGGCTAATGACATACTCTTTTAAGGTGCCAAGGCAAACCAAAAAAGAATTAAACTTCCCTTTGTTTTCAGAATTTTTGTTGCTTGAAATGACAGAGAGCAACACAGGCCTCAGATTCCACTGCAATCATCTACTTTCAAGGCAGATATGTAGATGACTAAAAGCCAATGCCACATATCTTACAAAGCATCAGTGCCTACCTTCTATTCATAGTTCAGACTGTAGTGCTGCTTTATCTCAAATGCTTAAGGCATTTTGACTAAAATATAAATGCTTTGGGAGTGCAGCTGAAATAATAAGTTTGTTACAAGACTAAAGTTTTGTGCATTTTTTCTATATTTTAAAACAAAGGGGGGAAATTGGAATTTTCTGAATGGCAAATTGTCCTGACTATGAAACCGAAAATGCAATGCAAATAGTTATTATTACCCCCTCTACATATACATGTAGTCATACTCTTTTTATAGCTTTTTAGAATGACAGCCTCTGTGTTCTACCTCAGCAAATTCTGTTCAAAGGCACTGGAGAGTGGATCCACTCTGAAGCTGCAGACAGCTGTGAGGATTTCCCATAGTTCTATATTATACCTCATATTTCCAGCATTTGCTGAAGACTGACACCAAGAGAAAGGCCAGGAGAAACATAAACCATAAACTAGCCAAACATAAAGTAGGTCCTTGTAATGTGACAAGCCAAAGGGCAAGGTGGTTTTTCCACTACAGATAATGCTACATGTTGTCATGGGAAAATATTTAATATTAATGGTCTGATGAGTGTTACTATTTTTATTAACATAATAGCATCAGAGTCAACATCAAAAGCCCATGTCTCTGTCTTACCACATTCAGTTCAAATATTCCTGTTATGGAGTTAAAGTTCTCAAGGCACCACAACAGAGCAAATGATGGAGATTACAATCAGGTCATATCCTCTACACAGTAGCCATCTGACTTTACTCAGTCTTGTAAGTAAACCTGCATCAGGTTTCACATTGCTGCATCTGCATGCTATACAGAGAGATAAAAAAGGACACACTAATACTGAGAAACAACTTCCTCCAGAGGAATAATCTTCATTCCTCTGTGCCAAAAAGTCACAGGAGATGGCAGCTCTAGCACCTGCCTTTAATGCAAGTTGCCTCATAGTAGGAGAAGTAGAATTGTTAACCTATAAAAATGACACAACCAGTAACAATTGTACGATATCTGTGTAATCACTGTGCTTTATCTGCGTAACACAAATCTAAACAAGCAATTTTGCTTTCCATATAAGTGATTGCAAAGGACATCTGCTCTGCCTAAGGGTGAGGTGGAATGATGATACAAAACACTTTTCCATTCCTGAGAGTAGCTGTGATGAGGAGGTATGGGGTGATAATTTTTTTATGACTTCTGAGGTCCCTAATGCAGAGAGTTTACAGGGAAGATATAAAAGGATGGAGAGAAGAAAAGGAAAGAAAATTAACTTTAAAATATCTCACTACTGTTACGGTCCCATCATCTTCCTCTCGTGCCTCTCATGTACATGTTGAAGTTTCTTCTGAAGAGACTTGGAAATAAATGCACTACTTTTGCCGAGAATAGCACAAAAATTCCCACACGGGAGAGAGAGGGATTACTGAGCCTGAATAGAGAGATCTACATGTTCACATTATGGCTAATGAGAACCAACTGCACAAATTATGGTAATTTGGTCAGCCAATAATGGCTATTTCCAGGGACACTTTAAGTTTTTGTATACTGCACTTTCCCTGGGTAAATCTGTACAACACAGGCAGAAGCAGGGCTCAGGTGCTGATAACACTCAAGTACAGTAATAAGATTGTTGTTGGTAACAAGGTTGTAGCTGTGTATCTGTGCTCCTGCATCTCCTTGTCAGATTTAGGTGAATACTACTTCAGGAATATCTGAACCGGCTCTGATCATATCTTTCATCTTCAACAAAAAATAACCAGAGCTATATGCATATTATGAAAAGCAAGCAGGTGGCAGGAATCTGCTCTCCCTAACTTGCACGTATGTTTTCAAGCACTGCTAAAGCTTCACAACTGAAGTGTCAAAGAGGCTGATACAATCAATGGAGTAAATGCCCTTAAAGATCCCTGAGAGGCCAGGTTTACCCCTTATTACATAGGCAAATTGAATACCTCCTTGTGGCCAACTACTGCCTTCTAAACTTGCATCTGTAAATGTTGCTTGGAAAACAAATAAAATATGGTGCAAATATAAAGTGAAATCAAGTTATTTGTAATTAACAGCACATAGAGACAAATTTTCATTCTTTTTCCATGTTATTTGTGATTAATTAAACAACCTCCATAACATCAACATCCTGTAATCCTGAATCAGATGCTCAAAGTCACAGTGCAAGGGTTACATTGTGAGGAAAATATTTATTCCTTTACACTGACAATTGCATCGCATTCCTGTCCTGTCTGGGACTTTTTTTCAGAAGACTATAAAATAATTTGTGACAAAAAAAAAAAAAATTAAATTATGTCTATAGCATCCATAGGAAAGACAGACAAGAAGAAGCTTGCAGGAGACAAAATGCATTTATAACTTCCTTCATATTTCTCAGTGTTCATTTTTTCCCCTACTTTTCTTTGAGGGCAAACAGTGGAATAATTAACATATTGTCTAAATCAACTTAGTTTTGCTAGTTTATATTTTATAATATACAAGAATCTATATTTGCATGGATTCCTCTCATATGAGGCTTAAAACAAGTGATTCAGGCATCACTCTGCCACTCAACCTGGATTTTTCTTCTGTACAGGTAAGTATAGTCCAATGGTTTTTTTTTGGCTTCAACAACATATCTTCTGATGTCGACAAGAAAAGACATTATTTGAACTAGTGGAATCGATTTCAACTGGAACCAAAGTCAGTCCTACCAAAGTATGTAGTTGTTTTGCCTGTCCATCCAAATGGTTACTCTGGTGCAGGAAACATGAGGGCTCAGACTGGCAAACAATAAAAACCAATAAAAGTCCAAAATCCATGGCTTCTTACAGCTGAAAAAGGTCACTGAAAGCAAAGGGCAATACTTGCAGTGACAGTAGGTAATTTTGGAGCCTACATATCATCCTATACAGCATTTAAAAAGACAAGGCCAGACTGCACACGGAAGTGCCTGAGGCACTGGGAGCCTCTATATGAATTTCAGCTGTATCCAGGGACTGCAATCATATTAATTTCAGCTTGTTCAGACCTGTCAATGGATTGGTCATCCTCTGCAGTAACCAGTTGCTGTACAATGGCTGAACCCCAGGAAATTCCCTGCTTTACCACAGGTTATTGGTAAAATCATCTTTACTAGATTTTTTTGCACTGTTGTAAAGAAAGAGATGAATTCCACAGTTGCTCTCTTTCTGTTACTGCCTGAATCCCTCTGCTGATAATTTATTAGGTTTCTCTGTTTGAAAAGCTGCAGGTGGTAATAGAATATCCAGAAATTTAAGACATGTTCACAGTTTGATGTGGTGGAGTTTATAAAATATAATTACTGTGGGGTCCTATGAACGCTATATCATGAAGGTGTGGAAACCAGTCTGATTTTATGAACTCCCTGTGTATTCCTTTGCTAAACGACAGCTTATATTTTAATTTTTATAATAACCTGACATATCTATTATTATTTTTACTTTAATTTATAAATGAAATCTAAGGCAGTGCTGGCATCACTAAGTAATGGATATTCTTCAGTATTGAAAAACCTTCCATTGAATGAGAACACCATCCAAGACGGTTAGGTCAGGAAAGTGAAGCTAGGGAGATTAAAAACAAAAATTAAATCATTAAAAGACAAGAAACATCATTCCAACTATCAAGATCCCCCACTGAACTAAACTAGAAAAGAAAGTTGATTTTTTTAAAGATAGACTCTATCTCTAGGTGAGAGAAAGGAGGGGATTTCAGCATACACAGCAGTAAACCAGCTCCTGCACCTATAGTTTCTTGTACTAATTGAAAGTTTGGACTTCCTGAAAAGGGGGTGCTGGATGTCTCCAGCATCTCAGGAAGCCATAGGAAAACCCAAGCCCAAGCATGGTACCCCTTTGGGCCAACAATGCACTCACAGGACCCCAGCTCACCCTGTTCATTACACAGCCAAAATTACAGGGTGTTGAAGTCATTAAGAGACCACAAACCCTTTTTTTGGTCAAAGAGAAAACAAGAAAGAAGGCTGGAACTGGAGTATTCCCAAATTAATGGAAGCTTGAGGAAAGTGTGGTTTTGTTTGCAGAGCACCATACGGCAGGAAAACGTCCCTTTGCAACACCATTTATGATCACTAAACTAACTAGGGATGCATTGTGAAGGGGTGCAATTTGATATTTACCCTCTTTTGTTATTGATGGCTGCTGTTTTGGAATACAATGTCCCACAATCAGCCACAGAAAGTGTCCTGTTAATTTATTTATTTTATCTAGCTCTTCATTGAGAGATTGCAGCAAACCACACAGTAGGAAATAAGATGCATGAGCAATTGTCACTTCTGTGTTCTTTTGAAATGAAATACATTTTATTATTCAGCATATTCTCATCTCCTCTCTTAGCTCTAGAAATTCCAGCTGTATTGTGTATAAACTCAGATATTCCCAGCATCTGGAAGTATATCTCTTCCGTATGCCTTAGCACATCCTGCATCATTTGAGCTTTGAAACATGCAGGACAGAGGCAATTTGTCTTTTCATTGAATCAAGCCCTTAAACAAAACAAAACAAAACAAACAAACAAAAAAAAGAACAGAAAGGGAGGTCCACCATGAAAGGGACCAAAAAATTCCAGCAAAAAGCATAGACTAAACAATGAATAATCTCATCTCAATAAATTATGTCTGTAAGGAACATGTCAAACTCCCTATTTTCTCAAAGACAATACTAAATTCTAGTATTTCACTTACATAATATTTTCTCCCAATTCTCCTATGTATTCAGGGCAGACACTTGATGCAGTTGATGCCATGAAGATTTTTTGCCTTTTCTCTTATACCCCTGTTATACCTTTTTACAACTTCTGTATTCTAAGTGCTTTTTGCCTACATTCTTGGACTTGTTTGTCAAGCTAAGAGACTAAACATTTTAGAAGCTTCATAGCTAGGGATCAGTGTGCCCCAGACCTCAAGGCCCTCTCGAGAACACATTCTGTAAATTAAGATAGAACCATCCAGGGGAAGGCTCCTTGGGGAGGGGGGCTCGCTTGAGCCTCTCATTGGGGAATCTTTGATAGATATGCTAATTAGTGAGACCTATAATGTTATACCAGATCTTTTGGGGCATAGACTTGGTGGGGTGTATCTCGATGCATATGACCTGGATGTGTGCACCTAAGGATCCTTAAAATAAATACCAAGGTAAAATCCCTTTTCCCCTTCTAACCCTGTATGACTCTTGATTTTAAGAACAGGAAAAGGCATCACAGTGTCAGCATAATACTGGGAGAAAGGAAAACACACCACCGTGCAGATCCTCAAGATATCAGCCAGCTCCAGTATCTATCTATTTACCTTTTTGTACTGTTCTACTATTTGTAAAGGCACACCCCCATTTCTGCTGTTGACTGAATGCACAGTCCTCATTTGGGCAGGATGCTGGCAAGGACAATGCTATTCATGATGTCTGGTAAATGAAATACTGAATCCATATAGATTGAGAATTGACATCTATACTCTGGACTTCTCTGCTTCCTGACCCTGCCTTGGATGTCAAGTTTGACAATGAGGTTGGAATAATTCATGTCGAAATAAAAAGGCCATTTTAGATAATCTAATAGTCATTTAGTGCCTGTTCTGTAACTTCCGCTAGCAGCACAAAAACCCCTGGGTATGCTACCCAGTGAATTCACTGTTAGGAGCCATAGTTTCCTCATTATCTAACAGGATCTGGCTGAAGAATTGAAGTGCATATTGAAAGTGGTGGTTTAACTCACTGATTGCAGAGATACTTTGCAGGAGACCATGAAGAGCACCCTTTGATACCAGCTGGACCATTCTCTCTAAAAGGAAGACAATCCTGGAAAATACTTGACCCCTAAAATTCAAACCTCTGAACAAAACTTTCCAACTAGGGGTCATATATGCAACCTGGAAGAGGTGACAGAGTCATGGTAGGGAGGAAAGGCATCTGTAAGGACTCAATGGTGACTACTGACTTTTTGGAAGCAGGGGTGGGGACAGCTATTTAGCTGCAGCAGCACTGGCTGCAGAGATTTCCTAGAAATATAGAATATAAGGCACTAGACCACTTTGCTCAAAGCCCTGTGCAACCTGGCCTTAAACATTTCCAGGGATGGGGCATCCAGAACTTCTCTGGGCAAGCTGTTTCAGTGCCTCACCACCCTCACAGTAAAGAACTTCTTCCTAATCTAATCTAAACCTACTCTCTTACACTTTGAAGCCATATCTCCCTTGGCCTGTTACTACGTGCCTCCATCTTTCTCGTAGGCTCCTTTCAGGTACCGGAAGGCAGCCATTAGGTTGCCCCAAATTCTTCTTTTCTCCAGGCTGAATAATCCCCGTTCTCTCAGCCTTTCCTCATAGGATAGGTGCTTCATGCACCTATTCATCTTGGTGTCCTCCACCAAGTCCTCCTCTGGACTTGCTTGAACACGTCAATGTCCTTCCTGTGCTGGGGGCCCCAGAGCTGGATGCAGCCCTACAGGTGGAATCTCATCAGACTGGAGAAGAGGTGCAAAATCACCCCCCTTGACCTTCTGGTCTCACTGCTTTTGGTGCTATCAGGATATGATTGGATTTCTGGACTGCAAATGCACATGGCCAGGTCATGTCCAGGCTCTCATCCACCAGCACCCTCAAGCCCTCTCAGAGCTGCTCTCAGTTGTTCATCCCCTAGCCTGTGTTGATACCAGGGTTGCCCCAGCCCAGGTGCAGAACCTTGCACTTAGTTTTGTCAAACCTCATGAGATCCTCTTGGGCCCAGCTCCCAACATCCAGGTCGAGATGTCAAGCTAGCTAGTGAAATTCCCTTGTTACTTTTCAGAACATCAAGAAAGACAGAGATTGGCAAAACTGCATGAGAAAAACTGCCTTTAGAGAGAAAGAGGATTGGAAAATCCTGTCTTCCCTGATCAGACTATAGTGAGAGGTTGTTTAGCCATTAACTGTCTGGCAGATTTGAGGTTATCGGAGGATGAAGAATTCTTGGGGGGGGGGGGAAAGGGGTGGTTTGTGGGCTTGTAAGAATGTTAAAAACAAACAAACAAGCAAACACACACATAAACCCCCTCATTCCAGACTGATTATGAAGCTCCTCTTATACTGGAGAATGATAAATTATTACATTATTTTGAAAATATTCTCTTTATTCCCATTCTTAATCAAGCTGGACAAGCATCTCCGAGCTTTATTTTTGCTCCACAGTTTGTCTAAAGATGAAGACTTCAAAATCCTGATTAAGTGTACAGAAGAATGAGCTGCAGTTCAGGATAAGAGCAATTAGTGGACACTCCTTACACTGATCCAACTGCAACAGACCTCTTTTTTTACATCTTAAGATGACAAGTGAACAGGAAAGCTAAAATATCTTGAAGTTTTATCTTTTATACTACAAAGTTTTTCTGCCACATAATTAATCTTTATTCCTCTACTGAACCATTTCTTTCAGACGAAGTAAGTTGCTGAACTATAATTTTCAAAACTATTTCACATACTACAGGCATTTCACTCATCTTAGGAAGCAAAGAAATACTGAGCAGAGTGGTTATAAGCAGCTGGAACCTCTTCTTTAAGATGCCTTTCAAATGCCTTGATGACAGGGACCAAGAGAACCTCTTTTCAGTGCTGACAATTATGTACCCTGATTCCTTTGAAAGGGTTACAGCCTTAGTATATTTTAATCTACATAAAAAATTAAGGTCTACATTTCACCCATTATCAATTCTAGTAGCTGTGAATGGGAAATTAGATAAAGACATCAAGAACCTTGAGAAATCACCTTCTACCCTTGGAAGAAAGGAAGAGGGATGTCTGTTAAGAGCAGGATATCTCTTAATGTATAAATCCAGAATTTTCCACACATAAATCAGTTGACCTGATTGCAACAAGTACTTAAATCAGAGATTCATATTGACCATTTCTGAACAGGACTGTAACAGTTATCAGCAGTGTTAAATAATATACATGAAGACACCACCCTCCGTATTCTCTCCAGACACAATAGGAGAATAGAGATCCATCTGCTTGCAGATTTTTCCACACAAAGGCCCCAGTGATGCCCACACTAAACCCCAGCAGGAAAATGAGATAATGGTGAGGAACTGAATAACACAACCTTGATTTTTTTCTCAGTCATAAGATAAAATGCCAAATACTTGCTGAGAGATAGCAATAAAAATTTCATTTTTCCGTTTCACCTTCTATATATTATGGCAGAAAGCAAAAGAAAATCTTTCCCGGCAGAAAAATTGTAATGACTGTTTTACAAGTCTCTCTTAAAGGTCAGTGGGAGTCAGAGGCTGTAGTGTAACAAGGCTCAAACCTCATCTAAGAGTTTTAGACATCAGAAATCATGGCTGGAAAGCCCTTGGCTGTAACAGTTACATATTCTTAACAAGATGAAGTTTGCAAAGGACTCAAAACCTTGGGAGATAAGTGAAAGACAAAATTAAACTTTTTCAAGCTGCTTGGACTTCCTGATTTGTTTTTCTTTTGCATCATAACAAAATTTGAAAGGTTGCACCAATGAGAAAAGGCCAACACTGAGGGTAAAAAGTAGAAAGCATGTAATATACATTTATTGGGTCATCCCAAGTGGAGATGCAACATATACTGGAGGCATATAGAAAGAGACAGGCTATTCAAAAGACTAGATGAAAGCCCTAGAGTGGGAAAACTGTCTTAAACAGTCAAGGGAAGATCCAGCCATAAATGTTATGACCTGTAGGAGGATATGCTGGTGCTTAGGGCAGCAAGAAGGGGCCTTGGCAAAGACTACCCCAGCAACAGCAAGCAAACAAGCATGTCTGTGTGGCAGCCTTCTGATATAAGAAGCAGTGCAGTCACATTAATGTTAACTTCTCCCAGATACTTTTCTTGCAGCAAAATTAAAAAATCTCAAGAGCCCACATTGCCACCTCAACCACACAGCTCAAAAGGAGCCTTTGAACATTGTATCGCAACTTGCCAGATTCTTATGGTACACCTACACTGCTAAATCACAGAAGTTTTCCCATTGCTTCTTTGATATTTCATCATGCAACTGAATCCTGGATTTACTGTCCTCTCTAAAAAAATCCTAGTTACTCTTCTGTGGACACTTTATAAAGTGAAAACTGTGCCAAAAGGCAGTAGAAACAAATACCACGTGATGGGCACCAGCTATGTCCCAAGTTCTGCAGGGTTAGGCACGCGCCTCTCAGCCAGGGATTGCAGCAGCCTGAGTATCACACATCAAAATGCTGCTCTGAAAGGCAGCCACACATTCCCCACGCAGGGCCCAGAGAGGAACCAATAACAGGTACCATGCTGTTGCCAGCCAGCCAGCCAGCTCTGGAGAAGCTCATCCTAAAAAAAGTGGTTATCGAGATCCTTGGTTTTCTTTTAGTTAACAGTAGATGTAACCTTACTGTCTAAAAAAATTTATAAAAAGTCTTGGAGCCAGCACTTTGAGGATGTAGACCCTTGCCACAGAAGGAAAAAGAGAAAAGGAGAGGGTTTTGCCCTATAACAAAGTGGACGGCTAGCCAGTAAGATTAAGATCAGCTCTGCACCCCAAAAAATTAATTGAAAGTCCTTTAATTCTGCTGCCAAATTATGTAGGAGGATTGAGAAACTTACAGGCTAGAAGTTATTCCCTGGAAAAGGTTTTTCTTTGCCTAGTTCTCTTTTTGCTTATTTGGTGGACTTTATAACCAAGCTGGGCAGGCCTGGATAGAAGCTATTTAGGGGTCCTGCTGAGTCAGATGCTTGAGGGCCTAAATATGCTACAGTAGTTTTGATGAGCCTGAGTAGGGGTGTCTGTAAAACGTTTAGAAGGGCGGAGTATTCCCAATGGGATCCTCAGAAGCTGGTGACCACTACCATGTAGGCTATGTATGGACATTCTTTGGGACATCTCCTTTGCCTGACTCCTTATCTTTCACCTCAAGGGACTTATATTTGCAGCCTTTAGGCTATTAAACTAATTAAAATACACAGTGTTCAAGATGGAAAGGCTGCTGATCTGGCTTCTGTAAAGATGTCAAAAAAAATTACCTTTCCTCTGAGTCTGAATAAAATCAAATTATACACAGAGTAGATTAGATTAGAGAAGATCTGTTTCTTAAAGTATCTTATCTGTTCTCTTCTCATGCTATTCAGTCAAAGCAGGCAGATTCACTGAATGCTGTTTATATCTTTCAGCCTCATGCTTGCATAGGGATCAAATTCTGATCCTGTAAATGTTTTGCTTGTTCCAACAATGATATGTATAATCTTCATCTGACTCCAAAGTAGAGGATTTTAGCAAAAAGAGCAAGTAAACTGGGATGGATGTATAAGTGCATTAATGGCTCCTGCTAAATCTCAGTGATCCTCTTACAGGTACACAGGCTATAATGGATCACAAATAGACGAGGTAATGCAAAGTGCTTGCTGCACAGCTCACCCTCACAGCAGAATAGAAACAGTGCTTGCTGACAAGATCAGGAAACTGAGCTTTTTTCAAAAATGGCTTAGTGCTTCAGAAGCTGCCATGGTACTAGTGAGCATGAGTGAGATGAAAACTCATGTTCAGAGAAGCTCAGTGCTTGAGGAGTCCCTCAGAAGGAAACGTGAGAAAGCACCTAGCCCTGTTCCCAGCCCAAAGGCAGTAGGAGCTACACTTCCACATTATGTGAGAACCACTCAGTTTCTGGAAAGAGACAGTGCATTTTATCTCTCACCTGAGAGTCAGAAGTCGCAGGCGAGCTTTTAGTCTCACACACCAGGGTGCAGGGTGCACACGGGTTCACTGCTTTTTTCTGAATATATGGGTTGACATTACTGCAAACTGAGCATCCCTTGTATCATTAAGCAGTCACTGCTATTACAACAGCTGTTCTGTGCATGTTATCCTCTCTCTTGCTATTCTCTTCTATTACATATTTGGGGTTATTTTTCCAGGATGTGTTTACATCTGGTGGAAACACAGTATGGGAAGTTATGAATCTCTTGAATAAGACATTCTTATGACACAGGAAAGAGCAAACCCAAGAATATGAAAGAAAAATTAGTTCCTTCTTGCCCTTTTGGTAGGGAACATCTCTCAAGAAGTGAAAGCCTAGAAAAGTGTTATTGTGTTATCTCCTGCTTAAGAGGCAGCTCACAAACCATCTCAAACAGCCTGTAAATTGAAAATATTACAAGTAATCACCGTTGCATCACTTTTCCATGTAACAATTTACCGCTTTTTTATCTTTGTCCACACACACACACACACACACAAAGCTTCCTGCATTCTCCATGGTTCACTTAGTCCTTTTAAACTTTCTGGTTAACCAGACAGGCATTTGAGTACAAAATAAAAACAATAAATATTAAACAATTGGGACTCAATTGTTTTAGTTCCTTTGGAAATTGTTATCTTGTCTTAGCTTCGTAAGATGTATTTTTATCGTTCTACTACACCAAGCATATTTGCTTGGAGACAGCCATTGTTATTGAGCTTTCTTTCATTAATTTCTGAAAAATAAATGTACTTAATATTTTAGGTAAGCATTTCTAAAATTATTAACTGTGTTTAGGACTTTTTTTTTAAAGAAGATCTTTCAGTAGAAGTAAGTTCAAATGCAGAACATTGAGAGGTAGCCCTACATATTCATACACAGAAAAACTCACAAATAAAAGTGTCACATCTTTTAAGTGTACTATCTTTCAGATAACAGGCTTCTAATTAGGTAATATTTGCTATGCATGCCTAAGACCTTTCAGAACTATAAACAAAACCTTTACTGCTGTGGGACCAAACATTTTACTCTCACTCATGAAATCTGCACATCATTTGAAAATGCAGTGGGTGGCTGTATATTTTGTACAGAAAAGGACAGAGCACCAAAAATTGCCAGAAGCAAGCAAATTTTTTGTAACAGTGTATATTTATTCAAGGTCAGCCACCTGAATCAGCTGAGAGGTTAAGGAAACTAATGTCCCTGACAGGGACATATTAGTGAACATTCAACAGTATTTAAGTATAATTCATCTGCTTCCCCTGAATCCTGCCTTATCAGCTCCATAGCTGCTGGATGCTCACAAAACACTCACCTAAATTCTACGTAAACAGTGCTCATGGCTGCTGCTTGTGTTTGTGTTTTGGAACTTTCTCCTCTATAATAGAGAAAAAGGAACGTTCATAATAGGAACCATTTTCGTCTATTATGGGGAAAAGAAAATAAAAATGTAGGAAAAGAGGAGAAACTCAACGCATGAAGGACAGAAAGATGGAAGAAAGGGATAAATGTCAGAAATGCCATTTTGTTGTATTCTGAGGAGTCATGAGCGTTTGATGTTAGCTCAGAGACAAAAAACTACCTCAAGGCTACCTTCTTTCTCAGCATTATTTTGCACCTTGCACAGGCTTTGTTTTAAGAACAGTGAAATCAGCTAATTGCAGGTAAATTTGAGTGGTGAGGATGAATAAATGTTTGATTTCCTCAGTTAGCACCATATTTCCTTGAATTTATCTATGTGTATCAGAACAGCTTAGAGAGATGAGACCTCTTCTTCTTCTTTTAGTGTAAAATTCATTTGAATGCCAGAGGAAAATTTGTTTGGATTTCTGAAAATGTGAGAAGGGAAAGAAAACCATAGAAAGTAATGTAATTATAACAGTAAGCATCTAAAACACTGAAATAACTAATATGCTTCATCAGCCTGAATCTAAGAAAAGAAAAGGAAACCACAACCTTTAAGAAGTGGGATTACAGTAACTTGTAGAGGCCTCTGCAATGGTATGGAATAGTATCAGGCTCCTGTGAAGGCTGAAGATATGCAATACATGACAGCAGTCCATTCTAACCCACCTCAAAGCTCAAAATCATCTCATAAAATAGCATTAGCATTTCTGCAGACAAACCTGGCAGGCAACTTAGATAAACATTTTTACTGGCACAGAAACATTTTCAGCAAATTGGTACATGTTCCTCAAAACATTTCTTTCATTAGAAAGCAGATAATTTGAAGTATTTTTCTCTTGAAGACAACATTGCATAAGACTCTATTTGCAATCCACTCTGAATCCTGCCTGCAGGGTGAAAGCCCACAGTGCTGAGTCGTCACATCAGATGTCCAGTGTCACACAACATACGTTTAAATAAACTAAGCCTTGGGACAACTCAGAACTACAGAGCAGCGGAATCAATGAGAAGAAAGGTGATTTATTCTCATTGTAAGGCAGGAATAAGTTGAACCATCATAGTGAAGGACTGATCCCTCCTGGTTTCCTTTGGAGCACCTTCTTTCTTTTGACGTTCAGATGCCAACTGCGATCACCTCTATTAGTATGAAAAAATTCACTCTCTTCAGAAAGCCTAATACACAGACTAGAAAATTTCTCACTGTATTACTTATTTTTTAATAAAGTTCTTTTCATAAAATATATCTTAAAAGCAACAGACAAGGCACACTCTCCTTGTATAAAATCTCTGGTCAGGTACTCCCTTAAAAGCAGTCTTCTATTGCAGCCTCCAAGTAAGCAAATATACTAATAAAGAAAAATCAAGTAGCACAATGTGACAATCCAGTAATCTCATTTTACTGGCCAGATCATTCTTTTGTACTGTGATTGCATATCGAAGTTCTTAAACTACAGAGACACTTCCCAGCTGCTTCTGTTTGCAGGCTTATCTGATTCAAAAGGTGCCCCAAGCCATGTCCCTGGGCTCTGGCAGGCAGGTGCCCCAAGCCATGTCCCTGGGCTCTGGCAGGCAGACCACTTCAGCTCCTGCAGTAGACTCAATCCTGTGCTGGCACAAAGGGGCAGAAAATGGGCAACAATGTTGTTGGATGTGCAACCAAACACAGTCTTCCCTTCCGAGCTGTATGGGGCAGGTACTGCTGCTGCCTTCTCCTCCTCTTGCTGTAATAGAGGGTGTGTATGTGTTTTTCTTTTTCCTCCCCACTCCTGCTTTGGCACTTTTTCAAATTCTGAATAGTTCGATCCAGGCTCAGGTCAATCCAAGCCACCTGAGTCCTTTGCACTGCCCTCCCCAGCCCTCCTGCACAACACAGAGGCAGAAGAGCCAGTGGCAGTAGAGGAACTCTGGGAACACACCCACACCGGTGATGAAAAAAGACCCTCAGATTAAATGCTGATTTATATTCCAGTAGTAATAAAGGGCTAATTTAAATGAGCTCTCATTCCTCTTCATTATGTCACAATTTCCTTTGTAGGCATACATTTCTTTCTCTCTGGCTCTGAAAAGCAAGTCAGACCTGCACAGCAAAGAGCCACTCTATGTCCTTTTTAAGGATCGTGCAATCTGGAAAGCCAGATTTTTCTCTATCTGCATCTAAGCCTATTTATAAGATCTGGGGTTTTTCCATATTAATTAAATTATAAAGACTCTGTGGCATGAGTTAAAAACATTTTAACATTTTCTTAAAATCGGTTTTATAAGAAAATAGGAGATAATCAAATGCCCAAACACTCTTAGGGAAGTAATTTTGAAAGGATACTGCAAAAGAATTCCCTATATCCACATCAGGAACTAATACCTTATGAAAATCAAACTAAATCTATATATCAGACTCTACGCAAAGATCTAAAATCTGTCTTTGTCAAACACTAGGTTTAGTGTTTGTGGGTTAGGTTTAACTTTGGCAGGCAGGTATTCCATAAGGAACATTTGTCAGCCATTATGTGTTTGTAATAATATTCTTAATTTGAATTTGTATTTACTTAAAGCTGGCTTTTGTTTTTTAGGTAACAACTATTGAATACAACTTGCCAGAGTAAAATGACACTCTTTAAAAAACTATAGTGCATCCTCACCTTGTAAAGCCCTGCCTGGCCTACTGCCTCAGCAACAAACTGTAAAAAGGTAAACAAGCTTTACCACCTAAAGGGTCAGGTTTGAACTTTACCCACTGAAGGTAAAATGTTACTTGAACTCCTCACATGGGTGCTACTGAACTAGAAGAACAGTTTCTTGACTTAGGTTGGACTACATCTAACTTAGATTAGGTGTTTAAAATTAAGGCATTCACATTTTTGCATCAGATGTTAATTTTTCATTTGGTAAAATACAAGTGCCTATTTTAGTATGGCAAGTACCACCTTCTAGAGTTGTCTTTTCCTCTTTAATGACTGTTAAAATGGCTTAGGAGAAATATCTCATATTCAGTCTTCCAGATTTCAAAAATCAAGCAAAATGGATTCCACCTCATAGGCCTTATGTTTTCTTGAAGCTGTAGAACAAACCCACGTAGCAAAACATTTCCTCTTTGTTTCACCAAGATTTCAGCTTATCTACATTGGAATTTATAATGCACAAGAGCAAAATAAATGTCCCAAGTGTCTCCCTTACTATTGTATTACCAACAGAAAAAAATATTTTCAGAAATTTTTACCTATTTTGAATGATGTCCTTCTATGGGTAGGCTTCTTCAGGAAACCAATAAACACTTGGTTTTCTCAGCATTTTGATAAAATAAGAGGAAAAGCACAAGTCCCATGGAGTTCAGTTTTTACGCAACACCTGATAGGTTTTATTTTTAAAATCATGGGCTTGTTTGAAGTAATTTCTTGAAAACATTTTGATATTGTTGCTAAGTTTTCGGATCACAAAAAGCAAATCGTGAAATATTTTATATAACCCATGAGAACAAAACAGCTATATGTATGTTTACTTAAATGTACTTATTTCGTGTTCTCTTGTACATGTGAATCTAAAGCACCTAGCTCTCTGGGAACCAAGGGCATGAAAAATTTAGGAACTGGCCCCATCATACCTATTTGCTACTGAACACAGACATCAACAGGCTTTGAATAAATAACTAGAGCTGAGAATCTTCTTTCCTAGAGCTAGACCAGAATAATGATTATTTGTTATTCAGAAAAAACCCCAAGTCTTAAGAAAAATCAAGTTCTTGTCTGAAAAAGTGATACTGTCAACTACAACAAGAACAGATGCAGATGATACCTTATAGGCAGAAATGTGAAAACGTTTCCAGAAGCACAGATAATCTATCTCAGCAATGCTTCAGATAATATATTTCTGAGAACAGAGGTTAACTCATTCACCACATCAGTGTTATCCTTGGCCTCAGCACGTGACAGTAAAAGCAGTTTTATACACCTATAACCAAAGCGTACCAATTACAGAGTTTAAAAATTCAGGAATGGCTAACTAAGGGAAATAAAATAAAACAACTCTGCTGCAACTCAGTTCTTGAAAACATCAGATTTTCAGTGTCAATTAGTTAATTCTAAAGTTTTGATATCATCAAAGCAGAGTTGTAGCCAAGTCTAAAGATCTCCTATCTGCTTTCAGGAAGCTGTTCACTTTCTGACCCACCATATGAATGACAGCTTCAGTGCTGTTGCTCCCTGTCCAGATGCTAAGCAAAACTGGCAATTTTCTGTCTGGCTCAACTCATCAAGCACTACCCTGCAAGACACAAGACAAATATCACAGAGTACATCTGCTCTGCACACACCTCTCTTTCCACCTAGATATTATAGGAACGCAGCACCCAAAGGAGTTCCTGAGAGGAGTCTAAGTGTTTCCCAGATTGGTCAGTATAGCAGCAGGAGCCCTGTCCATGTTGCCACATGTTCAGAAAACCATAGCCAAATGTCCATTGCATAAATACAGATCAGACCCACAGTGCACAAGCACAGTCTTCCCTTCCTGGGATGCCTGCCTATGCACTCAACAGGCTGTTTGCATTGGGATGTGGTAAAGTTGATGCATTTTTTTGAGTATCAGACATTCTACTCATGCCCAGATCAGCTAAATGGCACACACAGAGCTACTGTTATCCCAGATTAAACAGGCTCATTCTGCAAAGGACTACCATACACTCTTGAATTTATGTCACCTGTATATTTTCAGTTCTCTGCAGCGCTAAAATGGACCTTGACATAATTTTATACTGTTTAAAGCTACAGCATAATTTACGCTGTTTATAACTGCTGAGGATGTCATACTTTCCACCCAGGAAGAAAGGACCATGGAGTTTTTTGTCTTGGAGTCCCATACAGTACCCTTTGCAATCTTGTTCTGGTGATAAAATCTGCTGAGGAGATGGTGAAGGTTCTAGGCAAAAATCTCTCCTGAAAGATTCAGCTCCAAAATACATATTTTGTAATTTTAACTACATTCTTCCAAACTAAGTATCAGATAGAGAAAAAAAATTGAAATATTGTGGATTTACATAAGACACATGCAGCACATAGAAGCTTGTGAATTAATGAAGAAAAAGCAAGAAACTATTTATTCTAGAACAGAAAGTTTATTTTAAGAAAATAAAAAATAATAAAAAATTTGGAATTTGCCGTATCTTTGGTGTTGTTACACCTCATCAGAGAGCGATACTCCATAAAAATAAATTTACAGATTACCTATAGGGAAAAAATCCCACAATATTTGAATTTTTAGTAAGGATATTAAGAGAACGGAGATGTAAACAATCTTGCAATCTTACTGAAGAAAATGAAGGCGTATGTAACTTTCAACTCAGCTGTTCCTGAATTTTGAAGGAAATATAAAAATAAAGGTACTTGCTGATAATGAAGTTAAAGTTAGTAAAGTCAAGGATGATTTCTCTCAGGGGTTTTTTTGATGACTGAATCACTTCCTCTCCTTTTAAAACACCTTCTTTAGTAATTGGTGAGTGTCTTTCTTCAGCACTTGAGTGCAACTACCTTTGAATCATCAGATTCAATTAGTGGCAACATGTTACCTAAAGAGCAAAGCTAAATCAGATAAAGAGGATAAGAGAGAGCACAAAGTAGTTTAGAGTGAAAAAGAACTAGATGCATTTACTATAAAACAGCTGCTTCTCTTGGGGAGCAAGTCAGTGTCCTACAAGTGTTCGAAGATTACTAAAGCCATTTTTGGTAAAAGAGTTAATTTAAGACACAATGAAAAGAATTTAAATTAAATTTTAGGATTAAATCAGGAAGAATCACATGTACGTACCTTTCCAGAAAAAACACCCTGCATTCAATCATAACGTAGTCTGGCAAGAAAAAAGGTAAAAACCTCTTTTTCTAGGGGGTTGAAAATAAAAGTCAGTATTATTTCATTAATAAAATACTAATAAAGTAATTCCCTATGGAAATACAGGAAATTATCTTGTGTTTCCAGTAGACAAGTGTGATAAGCCTCCTATCCTTGCAGTTACAGTAGAATGCTGTTGTGTATGATGGGACCATCTTCTCCTACCAACACTGTTTGGTAAAGGCAGAAATACCAGAGATTGGTGCAAGTCATATTTTTCTCACCTTCACACTTCTTCCAGCAATACTGGTGCCCGAAATGACAGTGTTTAATGCTTCCTTCTATGCCAGACCCACCTGGGGATACCTAAAGACACTGCTTGTGTAAGGAACAGCTTTGCTCTGGCTTCACATCACCACAGCACAAGGAAGCACAGCACAATGCTCTCACCATGGTAGGCAACGCCCTACGTTAACACTCATATCAGGAGCTAAACAGGCCTCTGTGCAATCTTTTTATTAAACAATGCAATCATCATTGCACAGGTTGCCTAGATACCATCTCCCATAACTGTATGACATGAGAGGAGGTCAGTGGAGTGATCAGGACTGTTATTTGTCTTTTAAGCTCCTGTCAGCCAACACAAAATTGCAATATATAAGCTAATAGATCCTTCAAACTTCATATATATGCCCCAGCTATCTCAGAAGATGATAAATGATATGGCATCCATTCAATCATTTACTTGACAAAAACACTAAGTTTTAACAGTTTCAATAGAGATTAATGTGAAAAATTTTAGTATTTCTGAAAAGATGCTCTGTTCAAGACTGCAATCTTAGTGTTATCTGCAGACCACAGAAGCAGTAAAGGCCAGTAAAATGTTATCTGTTCTATTTCTTCTTTCCCTGTAAGTCCAAGGTGTTTTGGTATAAAGATCAGGCAGACTTTATTACTTTCTCCATAATTACAAAATAACTTTCTGTTAGGTAACTGTGCAGCAAACAATTTTACCCTCTATACTTATTTATTTATATAGAAGTCAACAGCTGAAAAGGATTGCTCTGGTCCTCTCATGGTGCTTTGGAGTGCATGAACAAATGTCTGAGCTACTCCCTTGCAAAACAGAAGTGAGAACTTGGCTGCTGGAGCTCACCGCACATGGTCAGCCAGAGCAGATGTACCAAGCATGGAAGTCACCAACCCAGCAGGACTTTCCCAATCCTCAGGATGCAGAACTAAGAAACTAAGCTTGCAAGTGCATAGAAATAGGACTGCTGGAAGTTTTTGCTTCAACAATTTGCTTGCTAAACTGTGCTAAACTTTCAGCTTGCACTGTGGTTTCTAGTAACGTTTTCCTAAGTTATCTCTCCAAGAGTATTTGAGGCCGTCCACTGTCACAGAATTACTCTGTTAATTGCTGTCAGCACTGCTACCAGCCTTGTTTCATCACCAGATTTTGAATCCTGCAAAATATCTTCTGAGATTATGAAAATCATGTGGAAGAACAAGCTGAGAAACACTACCTGAGTGTACAGGTAGGTGTTTTCCCAGAATCAATTTATTTTCAGACTTCCTGGAACTGCTTCCAAACCTGGTATACATGTCCATTTTTTCCAGAGATAAGTGGATGCCTCCAGTATCACATATAAGGAAAAAAATTGGGCACAAAAGGATTTGGAAATGGACAGAACCACTTTCACATTACCGATGGGTTTTTCTACTCTTTTTGGTGCTTCTTCTCAAAGTGTCACAAAATTATTATTATAAATCCCTTGTCTCTCTCCTTTCTCCCTGCCCTTTACACATCACCATCTTGCATATATAAACCTGTACAGCTCAGCCAGTCTGCACCAATTACTGTCCAAGCCTGATCTTTCAAAAGCTAGTAGATCCCATTGTATTTAACATTTGGTTTCTTCAACATATATTTTTAACACCAAAGAAATACTGTTTTTGTAAAACTGTGAAGTCATTCAGGCATTATGGAAAATACAAAAGGACCTCCAGAAGCTAAAACATCCTGTGAAGAAAGAAAGGTAAATTCCAGTTAAGAAAACATTGAGAAAAATAGAATGCCTTGTAGAAAATAACCCAGCAGAAGTGTTCAACAATACAGTTCTGACACTTTCTACTTAACCAGCTAATGTGCTTTACCAATGCTGGGAATAATTCTTTCATCCTGCACCTGAGGTAGCCAAGGTATTAAATTACTGTGATAAAACAAAGAGTGAAGAAAAATGTGGGTAGTAGGAGATATACAGGCTGCCTGTGGTGTTATGTGCCTGGTCACAGGATGAAGGTCAGGGTCTGAGGAAGGCCAGGGAGTGTTTTTGTTGTGGTGGGATTCTTCCACCTACCTCTTTTAAAATTGTTCCCTACCATAATCAACCAGTTACTTTCTTTTCTTTGTTGTTTTTTTTTTTTTTTTCTGGATTTGGGTAAACTTGTGACAGACTCTTTCCCATGCAAGGGAATAAAAGCAGAAATCTCCCACTACCACCTTAATGCCAATGTCTGTTCTTTGCATTTACCTTCTCTGGTGTCTAGGGAAGAAAACCAGTGATACAAACACACCCTCATCCTCCCTGGAGATGATAAGAAACCTCTGGGCTTATGTGATAAAAGGTTTTTCTTCTATTCTGAGATTGTGCTTGCTTTAAAAAAATATATATTAAAAAAAAAAATACAACCCCAAAACACCCAAGCCCACATTTTTTGAAATACCTCCTTTTTTTTGTTTTGTTTTGTTTGGATTTTAGGGAGGTTGCTGGAGGTCATCTTTATGGCTGCTCCATTTAAAGAGAATCTAAATAGGGGTAAATGTGATGTATACAAGACACAGAGGATAAGCGTATACTTAAAATTTTGCTGAGCCAATAGTCAGTCCCAGGCTACGAAACAACTCAAATGCCCTGTGGACTGTGTGTTTATATAGGCTATCACTGTTTCAGTTAAAGCTCAATTTTAGGAAGCACTAACCCCTAGTGTATGGAGAAAAAAAGATCTGTTTTGCTACTTCCTTCAGTTGTTAATAATTATCATAATTCCAAGCAAGCTCCCAATTAGTGTGAGCTAAATATTCAACCCTTCCCTTCGTAGTTTCCTAAATGAGAATCTCTTAGTCTAAATAAACATAATATTTAGTTTCATTTAAATACAGACGAGATTCAGTGCTTACTTTTAAAATTATTCCTAAACGTACTGTTCAAATACTTCATGCCTGATCTTTATCTGGCTGTTTCATTCCTCTGAAAGAGGTAGGAGTTTTAAAAAGAAAAAAGATCTCTCTTTCATGGGTTCTTGTTTAATTTTTTTTTTTTTTTGTAATAAAGTGTTACAGGCAGAATGTGGAGAGCTTTTAAACTGATTATATAACCCACAGAAAGATCCATTCCCTCCTTAGTCATCACTAACACTATTAAGCGAGCAGCTGCAATCCACACACCCATTTTTGCTTTTATCATGAAAACAGAATGAAATTTATCAAACACAATCCCTTCCCTGTATGAATAAATTATCTTGTGGTTATAACTTACAAAATGTTCCCATCTCTATTCATACCAAATGCATCAAGTCATTCGGATGACAGAACGCTACAAAAATTATCCGAACTGTCAGGAAGCTGCAATGACTTATTGTATAAAAATTATTCCAATTTTTACCAACTCAAAACAGAAGAAAAAAGTGAAAAAAAGAGAAGCCTTTCAAGAATATTGGTCATATATAGTTCAGAGTGAATCATCACTGACTAAATCATGTTTGTTCTTTCTAAGGAATCAATGATTTACATCTTAACGACACTTGACAGGGAAGTCATGATCCCTTCCTTCAAACAAATCTCCCCCCCGAAAAGCACTGTATGAAATTTTGAAAGTATCAATAACTTTAACACAAATGAATTTACAGTAACAAATATCTTCTTACATTTTGCACTTAGATAATGTCATCCTCCCTGAAATGATGGAAAGACTGAATTATTAAAGTCACATATGAGTATTAAGACATTTTTGCTTGTCTCTGACAAGCTACTCTCCAGCTGAAAGGAGCTCCATGGTTGAGGGAGGGGTATACAGAGCTTACTGATAGATCTGGAAACTAGAAGGGGTCTTTAACCTGATTTTAATGATTCTGCAATTCAAATCTGGTCAAGTGTGCTTGATAAATACTTAAATAACTGAAAAGAATGTCTTATTCTATAAAAGAAAAGCAACACGTTTTTTTCTGTCGATTTTAGTGATTATAAAGCTAGTTCAAGGTTTATGTTCATACAACAGAGTGTAAGTCTTTTCAAAAAGATTTTTCATAAAATAAAATCGCAGTTTCTTAAATCTGTAAAAGAAGGTTAAAAATAAACTTTTTTTTTTCTCTTCTGGAGACAGCAACTTCTTCCTCGTCAACTGCAAAAACTTCAAGCAGTTTTCACTTGAGCTGAGTCAACACAGATTGAGCAGAAGCATCTGGTCCTATGAAAGCTGCTGTGAGAGTTTGCAGAATTTTAAATCCTATTTCAGGAGCATCACGGTGACACTGTAATTATCACACTGCACTACTAAATAGGCTTGAGCTCCATTTTAAACACACAGAGCTTGTGCTCCAGCACAACCCAGAAACAGTAAGCTAGGCCTGTCTGGTAGTGTGACTATTCCAGGAATGTCTCCTACAGCAGCACCCTCAAAGCTCTTCAGTTAACGACAAAAGAAATCATGAAATTACTCTTTCGGGGAAAAAGTAAAATGTTTCTAATCCCTCAGTAATAATGAAAGTTTAGCTTATGCCTCAAAGTGTTGAGATACAGAATTTTCCAAAGTCACAGAGGTAGATCCCCAAAATGTAAGCTACTGCCACAGCACTGAGGGCCATGGCTGAGGAACCAGCCCAGTTACTGGTGTTTCTTTCCTGCATGTCTGATTGCTTTGTACTTTGTATAAACCTTTTAACCCTAACTCATTTCATTACTGATATCTATTTGAATTGCTGATCTACAGGAGTTTCTTGCAATTAATTAATTAATTTACTTTTCTTTTAGTTGTTCTTTTAGTTTGCTTGCCCCTGCATCTCTGAGTAATCAGAGCTTTTAACTTACCTTTTTCAATCCTTTGCATTCTTTACTATCTGTATCCTTCCTGAACTGAGTGGTCACATTTTAAATAATTTTTCTCCCTTCAAGACTTCCCTCCTTCTGCTATTCCAGTCTTTTTAAAAAAACCTTCTCATCACTGATCTTCTGTCATATTCTTAACAGTGGAGAAAACCCCCTCACTGTCAGTAGAATAATATTAATTGACACAGAGCACAGAATCCTCCACATTGCTCCCAGGGGAAAAAAAAAAAAAAAAAAAAAAAAAGGCTTTACTGGCTTGCCCCACATGCAACAAAGTCCCACATACCTCCTCTTTCAGGCTCCACATAAGGAAGTTAGCTCTGAAATTGGAGTGCATAGAGATAGTACGGACCTTTGCAGACCTTTGTGTGGCACCAACTGACTGAAAAGTTTCAGTCTTTTTGCATGCACTCGACACAAACCACAGGCTTTGCATTTTACTTATAAATGTTAAAATAAAAATACCAGCAAAATGTGTTAAAATTGGAAGGAATTTATTCCAATGCTTTTGACCTTGTGATCCATGACACACATCACCAGTAATCAAATTATAAGATGTACTCATTCCGTCTATAATTTCCTAAGTAACATCTTGAAGCAGACATCATCATCTTTTTGATGTGAACTTGCAACATAACCTTCATTCCCTTAATGTAGGCCCTAGGAATTTTCTAGGGACAGCAGCAGACAGAACATAGAGCTGATAGCAAAAGGAGCAATATTTGACCTTTCTGTTGCTATTAATAAACAGCATGCCATTTCCTCAGCATAGCACACTGAAAGAAAAGATCTTTCTGTGGCATATGCTGCTCTTTCCAAAGCCAGGGTGTTCATTCCTTCCTTCCTTCCTTCCTGCCTTCCTTCCTGCCTCCCTCCCTTTTTTCAAGAAGGTTACCTGTATCTTGTATGTATTATATTTGTATGCATAATTCCGTCTCATACCTATAATTCCATTTTGTATCAGTATAATTCCCCCTTAGTTTATTTAAGGGCATGTTTAAAAATATGTGCGGCCATGCTGCTGTTGCACCAATTGTTTTAAAACTCTTTACTTTGTCAAGCACACCTCATCTTTCCTTATACTCTAACATTTTTCTGAAGTGATGCTCTCCCGAGTAATCACGGAATTACCTTAAGGAGTGTTTCTCCCGCATCAGCCTTAACTCTGTTTCCTTTGATCAGACATTATCCAAACTAGAAATAAAACAACTAAAAATCCTTCCAGATGATCACAGACAACATACAAAGTTGGGCCTGACAAAATGACAGACAAAACTATAGTGGGTCTAGTCTGCCTGTGTATAGATAACTCAGCTGACAGGAAGGAGTGAGGCATCACCTGGATCTCTGCTACTCTAATGTATGGCTTTTCCATAAAAAAACCAGGAACACATTGCCCTGATGGCGGAAAAGAAAGGTGAGAAAATCCCTTGATTCACTGAACTTGAAGACATAATACCTTAGAAAAAGAGGCTCTGTAATGCCAATCTGTGCAAAAGAAGAGCTTTTCCATTAAACACCTTCATTTGTATGATAATATACAGAAGGAGTTCAAATGTTGAACCAGATGGCCCAGAGAGGTTATTGGCATCCTTGGAAATATTCAACACTGACCCTCAGCAACCTTATGTGGTCAGGCCCACTTTGAGCAGGAATTGAACCAGATAAATTCCAGAGGCCCCATTCAACCTAAATTACCCCATGATTCTGTAATACATATCTTAATTGCTTCATTTTGAACGTATTGAAAGGCAAGCCTGCCTCAGACTTTCTCCCTAAAAGGAACCAAATATCAACGTACACATAGTGCTTATAGAAGACATGGCCTCAGATCAAAGACACAGTCTATAAACCCTCCAAGGCTGCTGTGATTAGGAAATATTCAAATGCAAAGGCTTTTTTGTTCCTTGAACCTACCCCTTGCTCACAGGAAAACAGGAGATCTGTAAATTTATTATAACATAACGACATATGCTCTTGAAAAAACACTCCTTGTTTTCAGATTTGGACAATTGAGCTTTCTTAAACTTCAAAATGACGTCTTCTTATTGCCTATATGTATTTCTGTTGTATTTCCCATTGGAAGTATTTAAATATCTGACCATCTTTCATGTTATATCAACTCAACAAAACTCACGGAAGTCTTTGTTAAACTGGGACGTGTTTTGAGTACGGAGACAGGAAATATGAGCGTGCACGCAAAATGCAAAACACAAAACGCAGATAGCAGGAGTTGGCATTAATCCCTTTTCATGTAACTGGAAGGGCCACCTAGACACAGGAGACACCTGTGGCAAAAACTAGTACTATGAAGCTTTAAAAAAGTGAAGTGAGGAGCCTTTTAGTCAAGCAAATACCACCCCCTAAATCTGTCTATAACAAGGACTGATTTTCTCCTCTATGTTTCTCATCAGAGTGTACATTAGTGGGAAGAAATTACAGTACTGTGCAGATGGTTCCTCCCTGCCAAAATGAAGGCATTTAGGGGAGAAGAAAATAGAAGTTGCCTACTAAGGCATTTGTTTCCTTCTAGCAGTTCTGGGTAAAAGAGGGAAAAATACTTATACAACAGACAATCCACCAAGAAAAGTACAGAGAACAGGTATATCCTCCATCTGACACTCTAATGCATTAAAACCCCTAAAAATAAAATTAATGTGTGCACACATCTTTGTTAACACAAATTTAATGTTGTGTTTTTAATTAGAGGTGATAACACAGACAAAACCTTTTTTAATGATTGAGACAAAAAGCTTCCTGGATATGAGTGTTGTAGTCTAAAGTGATGACATCACTAAAGCAATGGGTTCATCTACCCAGCTGAGAAACATGAAAGGAACCTAGATGGGCTTATTTTCCCTAGAAATATCTGCAAAGAAATGGTTTTCTGAGAAGTCCATTATTAACTTTCTAACACAGGAAATCTCAAAGATCCCTTATTAAATAAGGATATGTTCTAGAATTGAGGTCAGAAGAAATGTGATAGTCTGTCAAAGAACTTACAGGAAAATGTCGCTTTAAAATCCTGTAACATGCAAGATACATTAAACAAGGTGAAAGGCAACAAATGTGTTTAATTTTAATGTGCTTAATATTTCAGGCCAAAAGGCCTACTTCAGCTTCTAGGCTGGGCTTTCTGTTCAGCATGTGGGCAGACATATCAGCCACATCAGTTCGGAGGAAAAAGAAGGAAAAAACATAAAAAAAAATCAAATCCCTTAGTATGTTCTTAAAAATTCTCTCATAGCTTCTAATTCAAAACTCTAATTGAAGCAAAGACTAGGATTTGAATAAAGGAAATTTTGTGTCTTCTGGGATATCTGCATTTCCAAAGTAGAATATAGGGTTAGCTCTCAGGTTAGTGATGTCCAAAAGGAATAGGGGAATTACAGAAAGGGAGGCAGGTTATACAAGCGGGAAATTCCTCTGGTACTAGTATCAATTCTTTGCTTTCAGTGACTAAAACTATGGCAATGCAACCATTTTTATGGGAGGGTACTGGCCTAGCCAAAAAAAAACCAACCAAAGGACCAACCAACCAACCAAAAAAAACCCAACCAAACAAAACAAAAAAAACCCAAACCAAAACAAAACCAACAAACAAACAAACAAACAAAAACCTAGGAGAGGTCCTTCCTGTGCCTTAGGCAGGTCTGGTGACTCAAGGAGAATTCCGATTTAGAAAAGCTACTAAATGAAATAATTTGGTTTTAACCTATGCATGTTTTCCAGAAAGGTACTCTGTCTAGATTTAAAGACATAAGGAGGCAGAAAATACAGTTCTTAATAATTTGTTCTATCTATCAGGCATTTTGATCATTAACTATTTTGGACTTTGTCCAGTTTCAGCTATCAGATATTGGTTTCTCCTATGCCTTAGAATCATAGAATAGAATCATAAAATGGTTTAGGTTAGAAGGGACCACAAAGGTCATCTAGTTCCAACCTCCCTGCATGGACAGGGACACCTTCTGCTGGACCAGTTCGCTCAACCTGGCCTTAAACACCTCAAGGGATAGGGCATCCAAAATTGCTCTGGGCAACTTGTTTCAGTGCCTTACCACCCTCATATGAAACAATTTCTTCCTAATATCTGATCTAAACCTACTGCCTTTCAGTTTAAAGCTGTTCCCCTTGTCCTATCACCACATACCCTTGTAAAAAGTTCCTCTCCATCTTGTAGACTCACTTCAGGTACTGGAAGGTTGCAACTCCAAAATCTTCTCCAGGATGAACAATCCCAATCCTCTAAGCCTTTCCTCATAGGAGAGGTGTTTCACTCCTCTAAGCAACTTGGTGGTACTCCTCTGGACTTGCTCCAACAGGCTGATGTCCTTCCTGTGCTGGGGACCCCAGAGCTGGATGCAGCCCTACAGGTGGGGTCTCACAAGAGCAGAGCAGAGGGGCAGAATCCCTCCCTCGCCCTGCTGGCCACACTGCTTTGGATGCAGCCCAGGACACAACTGGCTGCAAGCCCACATTGTTGGGTCAAGTCTAGCCTTTCAACCACCAGCATCCCCAAGTCCTTCTGGGCGGGGCTGCTCTTGATCTGTTGATCGCTCAGCCTGTGCTGATACCGAGCGTTGTTCCAACACAGGTGGAGCACCTTGCACTTGGTCTTGTTAAACCTCATGAGATCCCCATGGGCCCACTAGCTAAAGTGAAAAGCAACCTGATTTTTGACACTTTGTCTTAGTTCTTGTAGACTGTAATGAAAGCACATTACAAAAGCCTGAGCTCCCCATATCTGTTTCTAAAAGGTGTTTTCTCCAGCCTTAAAACCCTTGGGGTTTTTTGTGTTTTCCCCCTTTATCTTCTCCTTTTACTCAAGTCTCTTGAAAAAACAGTGGCATCAGAACTCCATACCCTGTACTGGTTATTAGCAATCAGAACAAGGCTGGTTTACCCACAATATTTATGCTAACATGCTCAAAGATTGATTACAGTCTTTTTGCCAAAGTATCACCCTGGTGCCCACATTGATGTATTCATCCAATATAATTCCCAAATACTGCTGAAAGTCTCTACCTTTCTGCAGAGTCTTCCTTTCTGTAATATGGTCTCCATCCTATGTCCTAGTGTATATTTGCTGTAGCAGACAGACCTTCCCAAACAATCCAAGTCATGCCCTGTGATCCCTCTTCCCAGAAGGTACAGTTCTCCTGACATGATTGCGTTCTTTTTGTTTGCATTAAATCAGCAGTAACTTTTAAATTTAATCTTGAAAGTTTATGAAAACAAAACAAGCAACTTCTCAGGTCCCAAAACCCAAAAAACTAGAATGATATGTAGAACCAAACAACAGCTTTAAGAAACTAGATTTTACCTACACAGATTTCTTTCAGTCTTTCAATCTAATTTGTAACATCTCCAAAATGAAACAAAGGCTGCTCAATGAGACTTGTTTTCCATACAACCATGTTGACTGTTATTAATTAACTTCCTACTCTCTAAGACATTAATAATTACATCCAGTGTCAACGTTTTCATTATTTTTCCCAGTGCTGGTGTCCATTTATGATTACCCATATCAGAAGAACTACTTTTCTCTAATGCTGGGGCAATGTTTCCCTGTGATATATCTCTCTCGATTTGCAGTATTTTTCTGATATATATTAAAAATTAACACTAGGGTGGCAGATAACTTTACAATCAACTTACAAGTTCTGGTGATTTAAAACTGCTTTTCCTGAGCAGTAATTGTTTACCATCCTAATTATGAACCAGAATTTGAATGTCTAAATTATTTTCATGTAATAAGGATACACTGCCCTAATTTTTTCCAAATACAAGAAAAGAACATTCTTTGAACAATCTCTTTTTCCTGAATCATGATAACAATTTAATATTTTTCATTCCATGTTGGATTGACACTTTTGCCAACATTCCTTTTGTTCTTAATCTATTAAATAGAAAATAAATGTCCCACCACTTAGACACACACAGCCATATGAGGCCAGATTAGATCCACTGCAGGGTACTAAGGGAGCTGGTGCAAGGGCTCACCGAGCTACTTCCCATCATTTACCAGCAGTCCTGGTTCACTTGTAATACTAGCATTTCAAGAGCCAGTGACCAAGAAAAGGAAGTCAATTGCATAAAGTTAAGGGATATAAAAGAAAAAGCTCCAAATGTCAAGTGATTATAAGATATTTCAGCTACACATCCAAAATATGTGACATACACTTAATCTCGAAAATGGTGGCTTCTTAGAACAGCTTCTCTCACAGTATGCAGCACTCAGAGCTATTCTCAAGTTTCTTCTCTAAAAGATGCTGAAATCAGTTCAAGAAAAACTACAAGCCACTAAGTAACAGTGAAAAAAAACAATTAAGTTCAATTTCCTCCACGGAATCACAGCATAAAATGACACTGTTGCACCAATCTTCTGAGAGAAGTATTTTTTAAAAACAAAAGTGAAGAAACTTATCAAAAAGACACGGAAGTAGGGAGTGAATACACTAAATATTTTAACCACAGTATGAAGAAAACTGAGGATTTTTAAATAGCTTCAGGTGGTAAAACACCAATATTTATATCTTTAAATAGTGCAGAAGGAAGAAGAAAAGAGAAATAATGGGAAAGGAGTGAGTATTTCTATGCTTCAGAGAACAGGTACTTAATTGTAGGCAATAAAAGTAAGTAGCGAATAGGAAGAAATTGCAGATAAAATATTCATGAGAGAAGAACATAGACATCCTGCAGAAGAGTTCAGTGAAGACACCTGCTCACCCTGCAAATCAATAAAACAAGCAATGCTGGATACAATCTGAACAAAAAGTAATTCTGGGTTTGATTATAAGGCTTGCTCATGGACCAGTACAGCCTGAATTGGAATACCACTTTTTGTTCTCTGAAATGGAAGAAGAGCAACAGAGAAGGCAGGTAACGCCCTCCACCCCAAGCCTGTAGAGCTTGAAGACGAGAAGATATAGTGAATAAAGATAATAAGGTATAAGTGGGAGATACTTCAATGAGGTAGGCAAAACAAACAAACAAACAAAAAACCCCTAAACAAATTTTTAAAAGGGAGAGAATGCATGAGAAAGTAAGTTTTATATCCACATTCATATTCATAGTGATAAAGGCTGATAAACAAAATTAAAAGAAAATTTTGAATGTTGCATAAATCCATAGTTTGCTTTTCTGTTGTAGAGGTTAGAATTTATATTTCGCAAAGAAAAAGCACTTTTTTAGATAACTCTTTAATTATACACATAAAGGTTTATAAAGAGTTTTGGAAAAGTTTAGGTAACAACCCTTCCTAGATTAAGGGGCAAAGTCAAAACCGCTTGTTTGATAATTAAAAAAATGGAAGATATAATTGAGCATCCTGGGCCAGCTGGGTCTTAGCAGTAAATGACAGATAGTGCAGGGCCTTGAGAGGGAAGATAAGGGATGCCATGGAGAGATGAAGATTCCAGGAATACAGTCCAAGTAAGTGCTTAGAAAAATAACTTCGTGTCAGGTAAATGCACGCATGTACTCTGCAAGGCCTACCTCTTCTCTTTCCCCATGTCTCCCAGAGGGAGCTACAAATACAGGTGAATGAGAAGGAGAAGGCCTCAAGAGACAAAATAGCAAACAAGATCATCAAGGTCATAATGTATCCAAATATTTGCAATATACAGTCAGGAAGCACAACCTTGTGTTGTGGGACAATACATCCTCTCTATGTACATTCCATATACTAATTATTGATCATGTTTAAATCTCACCAGAAAAAACCTAACATTTCAAGTAAACACTGGAATTTGATAGCTGCATTATATATATGTGACAAAAGAGTCTTTTGCAGCATCCACAATGTTAAGATTTAAGTTTTAGTGCAGGTGTAACATTGAACATTGCACAATATTCCTTAGAGGCCCCTCTGCATTTGATATCTTTGTTTCTCATGAAAACCTGTTTCCCAGGGGCTAAGACTCCAGGTATAAATTCAATTATTGTTCAGAGGAAACAGCCCATGGTGCCACAAAGTGTGCTCATGAAGATGTGTTTAGGAAACAGGCAAGTGGGAGATTGTGGCGCTGTAAAACTCTGCTCAGCCTCCAGTAGTCCTGCATGGCAGCCTGTCACAGTGCTGCACGTGAACCAAAATTGTTCAGTAAGTTGGTACTATTCTGCCTCAATTCATTAATGAGGATCTGTTGAGAAACAATCACTTTAGACAGTGAGGTCACACATTTTCTGATGGGCCGAATGGAAACAGTATGTTTCCTTCTTAGTGATCTTCTCTCCATCTTTGTCTTTCAAAGCTGCTTTTTTTTTCCTCTCTATTTTTTGTTTTGATTTTTTTTTTGCATGGAAACAGTCTGACTTCTAGAATGAGGCAGGGAAATATTGACTGGTCCTTATGTTGAGTCACAGAGTCACTGCAGATGGACTAGAACGAAGTTACCATGATAAAACATGTTTCTTGATCAGCTTTCCTACCCCCTACAATGCAGGTGAAATTCACACAGTCTAACATAGGAATATAATATTAGACATTGAGGTCTGAGCAAATCAGCCTGATCACTCCTTATCTAGTGGAAATAAACTAGCATTTGCAAAGAGGAATCCAGCTCAGCCCAAACAATGTGTCTAAAAATGGACAGATGAAACACTTTGAAATTGCCCATTTCCCTCCATCAGCTACGAAACTAAATTAGGACTACCAGATCAGATTTAGAGGTTTAATTCCATCACGTCTAGACCAAGAAAAGAGACAAAACCTCCTTCTCGTTTCTATATGTCTACCCAGAATATTCTAACATATGCTTAAGCTTCTTCTTTACCTTCAGCTTTTTAAGGTTGTTATTCTGGGTGCATGCTAATTGTCATAAAACTGGTCCAAACTCAACAAGAGAGTGGGAAAAGGAACACTCTGAACATCCATCTGCTTACCCCTTGCAGATCTTTGTAGGATGTCCTGACACTGAATAAAATTTTTGGCTCCAAATCCTTTGAAATTTCCAAAACCAAAAACCAAGATTGGATCTTACTTTCTTATGCCCACTCCCTGATGCATATTTTTCCTAAGAAAATGCATGCTGCATTTATTTATCCTTTTATTGGCATCTGACAATATACAAAAAGGTCTCATTTCAGTCACCTTCAAGCTTTTACAAAATACTTTTTTAAAAAATCTACAACTCTCTGAAAGACACTTTATTTGTGTCACTTCACTTAGAATTCGAGTAGCGTATGTCCTCAGATGAGTCAGCTCATGGAGCTCAGAACCTCTTGAATCAAGGCCTGAGCTCCAATACTTTTTCATAGGTGCAGAGCAAGACACCCCATCTCTGAACAGAAGACCTGCCTCAGAGCAATCTGTGTCACTGGTGCACCAGCCCATCTCCCATGGAAGCCCAACACCACAGTTCAATTGGCAAAATTAGACTGGACATTAAAACGGATTTCTTTGCCAACAGGGCGGTTGAACACCAATACATTTTAACTTTTGATCATCTCTGAATTGGTGAGGCAGTTGGACTAGATGGTTGTTGTAGGTCCCTTCCAACTGAAATATTCTATTCTATTCTATTTGAAATATCCCTTTGCTTTGCTGATAGAAAGTATATTTAAACTTCTAAGATGTTCAGTCTTATTCTTAGGACATTCTGTAGATTTTTTTTTACTACCAGACACAAATTCAGAAGAGATACAACCCAACTTATTCTTCCCTTCCCTTGTCTCCATTAAAAAAAAACATAAGAAGGGAAGAAAAGCTTCAGCATGATGATAGGTTATAAAAAACAGCATTGAAAGTAGAACAAGCAGAACAGCCACGAGACCAACACATAGTGCTGTGCTGGTGGCTCAGCCTCAGTCCTTTTGTGGAAAGATCAGTTTCCCCATATTGTTCCATCATTGTTTTGCACCCTGTAGCAGGAAATCCTCCCTACAACAGGGAAAAACCATCTCTCTCCTCCATGTTTCTCATGTATCCCCTGAAGCAATGCAAAAAATAAGAGGGAAAAAGACCTGGATACACCGCATTAGTAATTCACAGCCCTTCAGATGGCCACTGGGAGCCAGTACAGTTTTGGCAGACAATGGACAGAATTTGCTATGCAAATTCTTCTCCTTTCCATCACCAGCATCACACGGCTCTGTGCAGCCAAGACAGAGAAAGGGCAGACTTTCTCGAGGTCTCTCTACTGACCTAGACATCAGCCACCACCAGGCAGCCAGTGGAAAGTTGCTGGTAAGATGATGGGGGGTGAAAAGCTGAGGTTGCAAATGTACCATGCTCAATCACATCAATGCCTCAAACTCCATTTCTCACTTCCCGGATATTACTCTAGTGACCCTTGCTTTTCACCAGTTAACAGCCTGTTTTCCCCTCACATCCCTGTTCAAAACTTACAAAATGGCATTAAAAATCCTTTTTTAATTTTGATTTCAGCACACTTCCAATGTCTTTGCCAAATGAAGAGTTGCTGTCTGCTTCTTTTGTTCACAGGTGGGCACTAGAAACATCAGCTATTCAACTATTTATTTTTAATACTAGATTAATTTTTAAACTGATTTCAGTTTGGAACATTAACAGACTTTCCTGCACCACTACTGAACTACAAGCTAATTTATAAATACATTGCATGTTAGTGTTTTGGAGAAAACCTTTCTTGCTTTACTACTTATAGAAACTCCTGGTAAAGCAGTATTAGTCTAACCAGGGGGCGGCAGCCATGATTTGGCATTGTTTGCTTTTAACAGTCCTCAGTATCTGCAGGTAATGATAGTTCTGACAACCAACAATCTTCTCCTGATGAAGGAAAGGTTTCATTCCACCTGGAGCAAGAGCAGTGGGAGTTAATTCCTGGAGAGAAAGAATTATAGGCAGGAGAGAGCCTTTAAGAAAATGCCTGGAATATCCATGCCAGACTCTAATGTCCTGTTTGATTTAGCTCTTAAGGACTTGAAATTTTGGTATGGAACTTCTAGATGAAATTTTGTAATTGCATGGGAACAACATTTCCTCACATAGCTTGTATTTCATTTGAAAAAAAATTTTAAAGTCCCTCTTCCCCTTCCTTTTCAGATAAGTGCTTTGGAAAGTCATCAAGAACGTAACAAATGATTTTATTTTATTATGATTAAATTTCGACTTCATTGCAAACCACTTTGAGGGCAAATCCATTTATTGCTTATGGAATGAACTTTTAATTGCTTCCATTAACTTTATGAAGTTTCTTCTAGGACTGAAACTGTTAATTATATGTAATATCATATAAATTTCTATACCTTCTTACAAACATCAGAAAACGTCCATAACTAGAATTTTCCTTTATTTTATTGCTTACATCGCTGAAAAACAAAAAATAATGGTGAATCAAGATGATAGTTGCTATATCTATCATTTCCCAATGATTAAAAACTTGAATATTAAAATATTTTTTAAATATTTAATATTTAAAATACTAAAAAATGAATAGCTGAGTCCCATATCTATTCCCATTTAAACTAACAGAAGCAAAAACATAGACTAATAATTCATGAGAAATCAGAGATTTTTATAGACAAATAAACTAAGATTAATTTCTACTGGATCTTGGCATGAACCTTAGTTTCCATGACAGAACAAGAGAGAACCTGAGAAGCAAAAAAACCGAACTATATATATATAGATGGACTGAAAAAAAGTTGGGAACTTCACTTTAAAAAGTGCAGATATTATAAAACACATTTAGATGGAACAAACAAAGATATCACAATGCATTGAGTACATTCATTTCTTGACTGTGAAGTTGTTTACATGGCCACATTGATGGCATTTTGGGGGAAAAAAACCCCAAACCCCGACTCTCTATCTCTACTACACCAAATAATTAAAAATACCTTATGGAACTTTGTACTAATAAACAATGCATTAATTCAGAGCCAAAAAAGATTATATTTTTCTGCAAATCTTTTTCTCTCTACAGCTGTGTTTTCTATCACCCATTTAGCTCCCACCCCCTAAGTTACCCCATTTCCAAAGACACATGGACACAATTACTGTATTTTAACATGATGCATCCCCCTTTGAAACCAAAAAAGCACACAATACACAGTGCAATAAATCTACTGAGACACTTCTTTTGAGAGCCTCTTCTGGTATTAACGATTCCTAGTAGACTTACTCATGTTTGACAAGATAAAAGACTATCTACCAGTGATGCAAGGACAGAACTGTAGATAACAAAGAACAGGAGGTCTCTTCATCTCTAAAACTACTTTTATGTGAGTTTAAATAGACAAGCATTTGTATGCCCTATACACAGTAATTTCTGTCACTAGAATCTATAGTCAAATGTGGCTTTAAATTTGAGAATAACAAACAGTTGCAAAGCTTAAGCTCTGGAGAGAGTACTAATGAAACCCCATACTTAAAAAACTGTTTTATGTCTCTCTGACACCATAATTTGATCTTAAAAATATTTACCTGGCCTGATTGATACAAGAAAGAATATTCTCTCAAAACCTAAAGAATATTTAAACTTAATTAATCATTACAAAGAAATTAATTAAATTTGCAGTGCTAATCAGAAAAACATTATATTAAATATCGTTTGTGGTGTTTTTTCTCTGTCTCACTCTGTTGGGCAGCAAGGGATTTTGCTGTTAGTGCTTCAAACTGACAAGATTTCAGTCTTTCTGAAAAGGTAAGCATTACTTACAGTTAACCTAGATTAACAACAACAAACACTGTGACCAGCACTGGGACTCAACCCCATTGTCAGGTATTTTGGTGAGTTTTTAACCCAAACAGCCACTGACATGCGTGGGGATTCTTCTGATGATGACTTCAGCAGAGTAAGGACTCTGCAGTGCATCCCATGTGTGATCACGATCCATCGATTGACTAGCTCCATCTTGGGAAGAATTTCAGTCTCTGTTTCTGCAGGATAATTGAGGGACCTCCTCTAAAGTGCCAGGAAGGTCCTGCTGTTCTGAAACCCACAGCCAATCTTTGATCACACAGACTTTGAGTACAGAGTGGAGAACAGTTAATAGTTAAGATTTCAAAGTAGTACTACTGTCAGTTTGGGATTTTTCCATACCTTCCCTGTTCACTGTTATAAACTAAAAATATCACATCTTCAATATTTCTAAAAAGATATTTTATATCTTGGGGGTTTAAGTTCTACTAATCACTAAAACTCTATAAACAAGAGTAGCTGGATATCAAATGCTCAGAAGTAATTTCTGTCTAAATTGTTTCTCAAGTGACTTACATTCGTGACTCTCTAAATCTCATGAAATCATGCTACCTCACAGTATTCAAACCCATTATTGTCACTTTCCAGAAGCAAATGAATCTTGGTAATTTTCCTAATCAAGTTTCAGCATCTAGATATCACAGTGAGAAACACTTTTACAAACCACTTTATCAACAGCTAAGATAGATATTCCTTTTATATTAACACAGTCAGTGGGCAGTTTTCAAGGCAGATTTTTAAGAAATTGTGAGGATTTCAAATGAGACATGATTTTCTATCAATGAAACTGATAAAAGAAAATGGAAGGAAGGAAAAGCCACAAAGGGGGATACATTTTACAGTTCTCTCTATCAGCACATGCTTCAGGTGACCAAAACAAAATATGAAGGGGATATATTACTTTTGCCTACTGATCTTGACATCAACCTGCACAAAAATCTGCTATGAGCCTGCATCTGATCTGAGAATACACAGCAGAAGACACTGTCTGAAAGCTGAATGTCTTTGCCGTTCTCCTTTCTTTTATGGTGGAATACAGATACTGTGTTCCTACTACTATCGACTCTCCCACGAACCAAATTTAATTTGGTCTTAATTTATGAGATGATTTTTAATGCTCTTTTAAGGAAAATTATTAAAAAGACAAAAAAAAAGTTTAATTTTATACATTAATTTTATACATATCTGGTTTAGAAACCAGACAACCCTGCTAAGTGTACAAATATTCAACATCACCAGAGAAAATCAAACAGCAATAATAGAAAAGGTCATCTCAGCTCTTTTACTTCCTTCATACAGGGACCTATTCTTAAAAATCTGCGTCTATGTCACTGCCATAGTATCTGGGAAGATGATTAATATCATTTTGACCTATGTTGACATTAGTCGTTCCAGAACATAAAGTCCTAGTTTAAAGGAAACAATGAATGAAAAGGTCTCAAGGACAGATATTGAAGTGTAAGTCCAAACAGGAAAAAAAAAGATTATCATAGATGAAAACAGTTCTTATTAAACAAATGCTTTACATTATTATGTGTTTCTCTGCATCAGGACGTAGCTTCACAAACATTTGTTCTCAGAGGCAAAGCCATTTTAAGAAATGCCAAAGCCTACTTTAGCTTTAGGTGCTTGTACATCTGCAAGTGCATCAGCTGTGCACTTTTTTTGAAAAATTTTCTTTAACACAGAATATTTCCCAGTCTGGGTGTGCAGTAAGGATCCACAGACCACTTGTACCCGAACGATCACAAGCTGAGGTGGGAAGGTGGGAACTGGAAGCCAGAGACCTCCTCAGCTGCCTTTACATGTGCAAATAGGTTCAGAAAATGCACAGGTGTGTGCTCTTCAAACTCCTCTGAGTGATTTTTACTCACACTATAAGAAAAGAATTAAAAAGAAATGAGGCCAAAGTTACCAGTGACGCACTGCTCATTGTTTCAGCTTCTCACCTTCCAGCAACACCGCTAGATCAATAGCTACTGTGTAAAAATGAGTGTAGCCATGTCTTTACAATAAAATAAAAAGATTTGAACAAGGAGAGAACAAAAGAGTGAAGAGAAGGTGATGAAAAGAAAGAAACTGAAAGATGCAACTTTTGGAAAAAGAGAATAAACAAAAGCCAAGCCTAAGCTCCCACAGTTTAAAAAGGATGTGATGGCCACAGAATGCTTCCAGAGGCGGACAACAAAGCTGGACAAACAGGGCTGGAAGGCTAAAGCCCTCAGAGGTTGGTCTACTTAGGAGAAAAGGAGGCTGAAGGAAGACCACATTGCTACCTCTACATCTTTATGAGGGGACATGGAGGGGGAGGTGCTGATCTCTTCTCCCTGATACTCAGTAATAGGACATGTGGGAATGGTTCAGAGCTGCACTTGTGGAAGTTTAGACTGGACACTAGGAAGCACTTCTTTACTGAGAGGGTGCTCAGACTCTGGAACGGGCTTCCTGAAGAGGTGGTTGATGCCCCAAGACTGTCAGCGTTTAAGGGACATTTGAGCAACACACTCAACAGCATGCTTTAGCTTTTGGTCAGCCCTGAATTGGTCAGGCAGCAAGACTAGATGGTGGCTGTAGGTCCCTTCCAACTGAAATAGTCTATTCCATTGTATCATTTTGACCCTCTCTATGATATTCTAGTGTATAAATTACAGAGGAGAAAGCTTGTGATGTATAGTTTGCTTTTCCTACATTCATATGCCATATGGAGACTCTAGTAAAGTACGGCTGTGTGATTAAGCAATCCCAGCTGCTAAAACGATAAAACAAGTAAAACATCCAAGGATTTCTCTTTTTTTTTCCCTCATGAAAAGGGCAAGAAAACCAACAAAATTTGATGTATTTGTTTCATGTGACTGACACTTCATTTTGGTCATTTATATGAGAAACAAAAGGCTGGCAGGCCTTAAAGGGAAATTGAACTAGTAGTCTCCATGGCATGTTCCATGGCAGGTCCAGCTCTTATACATACAACTCCTTAAATATGGGCCAGGACCCGTTTTTAAAAAAAAAAAAAAAAATAAACATAAGCAAAAGAAATGCTAGAACTGCACACTCCTCTTGTTTCCTTTACTTCTTCACAATGCATGTACAGGATGACTTTCTAATTTTTAGTTTCTTTAAGTAGAAATAATGAAAAACTTTGAAGCTACAGACTATTTCTAACAGAAATTAATCATATCATGTCCTTTTCTTAAGCACACTGAGGCAACCACTGATGTTCTTATTAGGCTAATTTCCTCAGCAACAGCAAACCAAGGCCAAGACTCAGCAATGACATTAAGCAGACATACTTTTTGTGTTGAGTTACCTTGCCTTTACTTCTGGCATACGCTGTCAGCTTTCACTACTCTGTCTGACTCAATATTTCTAAAGCAATGTTCCCACACCTTCCTACATATACTTGGCACAGCCCTTTGACCTGCTTCAGCACTACAAACCTACATAGCTAGCACTTGCTGAGAAGGAGCTTAAGAAAGCTATGAAAAAACATTTTTTTAAGTCTAACTAGCAGTTCCTAACCAGCCTGGGCCAAAATACCACTGTCAAACCTTGACATTTCTCCTGAACCACTAAGCAGAGTGCCTACCACCAGACGAGGGACACACAGAGTTATAGGCAGAAGAGAAGTGATGACTCCCTAATGAGAAGGAAAGTAAAACTATTTACCAAATGAGTTCTGAAATTAAATGATGCAATCTACAGAAGACCACTACCTAAAACACTAATTGCAGAACAGGGCAAATAAACCAAAGTCATGTAATACAAGCATTGCAGGAAAGAAAGACATGAGATGTATAAATTTATTAACTCATCAAAAGGATAACATTTATACAAGCTGAAAGACGTCAATAAACTTTAGCAAGCAGTCAGCCCTTCCGTGCTAAATCTTCCCTTAGCTTCTCTAGAGATGCCACTTCTGGGATGAAGAGGGTGTCCTTTGTGCCTGCATCTGAGAACTGAGGATGAATCATTGCCAGAAGAATGCTGCTCCAGGACAAAGCCCATCTTTTATTACCTAATCATGAAAATTAATCTGTTTTACTATAACTATGATATATTGTTGCAATTAGGATGTTTCCAGGTAGATTTGATCTAAGCTTAAACCTGATTTTCATAGCCTGTGGTTCCCTGAATGATGATCTTATTTCCTAGCCCATGAGATTTGTGAAGGCAAAAAGTTACTCCACCATTTTGTACCTGTGACTATTTCATTTGACTTTTCTTCCCTTGATATCTCTTTCTGTTCCATTCTAGATGAAACGTAAAAAGCAGCAACTTTCACAGCATGCTATGAAAAGTCTCCAAAAGTCGTTGCTAGACCCTCTTAAGCACATTTTGATCTTACTCTTTGTCTTTCTTACCTCTATGTCTTGCTCCATGTTTTTTCATTACAGCCAGCAGCACGACAGAGTTTGAGGCTCCGGGGTAGTGCTTAAGGCCTAAACTGTCTGCTGTGCTATATTAGAGCCAGCAGAGGCGTCAACAAAGACAAATCTGATTGCTTCCACAGGACAGCTTTGTGGCACTTTCTGTAGCCTCAAAGACTCTGAGATCTGTTGACAACCCAAGGAAACTATCAGGTATCAGCTAGCACCTAGGAAATCAATGAGTAAGTAAACTTCCTCACTTTTCCTTGAACCCAGCTCAGAATTATGTGTTACCTAAATCCCTCAACCTTTCTCTTTAACTTCTTTGTCCCCAGGTAGCATTACTTGCATTGCCAATCCGGATTCAGCTGCTGAGACTTCCCACTTTAAAACTGTGTCAAGACACTGATGATGTTTTGACAGTGCAGGTTGTAATGTAGAACATTTGACACAGCTTAGAAAGAGGTAGAAAAAAATCTATTTCAAGTACAGGAGCAACCAGTTTTCTAATGTTAAAACAGAAAAAGCCAGACCATTGCAATAAAGAAACAGCCATAGAAAAAGACATGCTTGCTGGTAGAGTATATTATTTTAAGATGGTGTCTTCCTGACACAGCAGCTCTGAACTACGTATTATTATGCATTAAACTTCAAATTTTTAAATTTGATTGTTCAGAGTCACCTTCCTAAATCAAATGTAAGTACCATATTTCCAAAAGTGATGAACACCAACAAGTCCTGCTGCAGTGGTTTCTACTTTCATAGTGCGCTGAATTTAGTATGAGGAATATTTTGATAAAACAAATCTGTTTATTTAGATGTCTAAATAAAGGCTCAACTAGCACACCAAATTTCAGACAGATGAAAATTATTTTCCCTCAAAATATGAAATGTCTCTGCAGTGAAAATTCTAACACATTCTTAGCAGTAATAACAAGTAAAACTCCTAGAATAGATTACTTGTTCTCGGGAAAAGAGTTAATTTCATTAAACCCACTATGACTGCCATTTGAATCCCCTATTACAGGAGACTGTGCCTTGGCAAGCAAGGGGGGTTTTTAAATGCGTGTGTACAGTTCCTGGTCAAATGATAACAGACGTTTTTTCTAGAAGCAACTCATGGCCAGAGGGTGCCCTTAGTGCAGTAAAATCATAAAGCTTTGTGTGTCCAAGAGAGAAGTTGGGGTTTCTGACATTTGTTCAAGCCATCTGCATCTCCAACATATGATTACCAACAGAGGTTTTTGGAGCAGAGTGACAGGGAAGCAGAAGTGAGCACTTTGAGAGGCAGAGACATGTATCAATAGATTCACAACCAGCCAGGGCCTACCAAGTGTCTAGTTCTTTTTTTGTATTTTAAGAAATAAACACAAGACACAAAGCCTGTATTTTACAAAACAAACCATGGTGTAGAATAGGGACATATTTTGAAGCATAAGCAATGTGTGCATGTTTTTGGCTGGCTCCTTAACTCATTGCTTTCCATGCTTAGCCCTTGATTTTCCTCCTGCTGTTGATAGTGGCTCCTTGGACACTCTCCACACTATGTTGCACTTTGTTTTTCTTCCAGTATGAAACACTACATTGCAATAAGTAAAATTTTAGGAATACATTCTTAGCCAGGTGGTGTTCAAAATAAGAAGGTACCATACCACCTGTGCTTTTACAAAATGTTGTGTCACATTGTCATGAGGTAACCATCATGCTGCTCTGGCTCAATGGAGTTCTTTGTTGCAACATACTCTCTGAGCCAAAGGCATAGAAATAAACAAGAAGAGGGAAAGAATGTGATGATTTTTTTTTTTTTTCTGACTATCCACGGTGGATTGAAAATAAAACTATAAAACTGTGGCAGCTACAATTATTTGCTATGAAAAAGCAAACATTCCAAGGCTGTAAGAGGAATCAGACAGATGATAAATTAATTCAGAATTCTTAATTCAGCCAACCTTGTCATACTTGCGATCATTTCGCATATGCCCTCAGTACATATGAAACTCATCCACAGCATTGCTTAAATTCTTCACTCTGCATTCAAGACTTTCATGCTTCTTTGGCAGTACACAGAAGGAATCAAGCAACATTTAACAGGGGAGTTGAGCAGCAACCATGAATTTGGTGCAAAGAGCTTCTGCACTGGTCTGTCTTGGAGCCTTCAGCGGCATGCCAGGAGTTTTCCACAGTAAGTGATCTACAATAAGCACTGTATTAACAGCTCAGGGGCTATCATTAATTGAGTGGGTGAGATAAAAGTCCCTTCATCTCCCTCAGTAAGCCAAAATGCATTCTCCTGTCAAGGATAAAACAATAAATACAATCCTTCTAATGGAGTATTATAAGCCTCTCAGTGGAGTATTATTTTCCCCTCTTTCAGCTCATCTACATGAAAACCTAGAAAGAGGATGCTGCACTGCAGAATTGTCCATGATTGCAGTGTCCCCATTCCTTCTGGAAACTCTTGCATTTGCCGGGCTGAGACAACCAGCTTTCCTGAGAGTATGAAACATTGTGTCCAACACACACACCTTAATGAAGCCTAGCAAGGTCCACAGAAACCTACAAGGAACTGTGTTCTGGTCAATATACTTTGCATTGCTAGTCCAGTCTCCTGAAGAACTGAATCTTAGGAAGACTAAAGAGATGCTGGCAAGGAGAAAAGCAGATGGAAGTGCACAAATTCTTCCACAATAGCCCTTCCCACAATGAATGTCTGCCCTGAGACCATGAAGAGCTTCAGTAACTAGGCTGTTAATTTGAATTTATGTCTGCTTCTGAAAAGCTAACTGGAGCCACTCCAATAAAAACACCTTCCACCTTCCTGGGTTTAAAAAAGGTTGGACTTGATCTCGGCAAATGAAAGCTGAGCTTTAATGTGCTCAAATGTAAAGCCTCCATATTATTTACATAGCTATAGTTTTCAGTAGCCTTTACTATCTATCTCTTTATGACTCCTCTAATCTTTAAAGGAACTAATTCAGTCAGAACAGAGAAATCAATAGCATGAAGTGCATCACTACCTGCCTGCTCTGTTAAATGATGAGTTAAATTCCATAGTACCAAAATCTCTTTAAAAGCTGTGTGTGATGCAATCAACTTCATGTGATCCTCCAGAACACCTGTATCACACTACAGCAACAGGGCTGCCATTTTCAACAGTGAAATTCATACAAGTATTGGAACACTTTCTTGACATCACATTCAGGGCTGGAACTAACTCCTAGAAGACAAAACAAATTATCAACCATCATAGAAAATTGTAAAAGCTACTATCCCCAAGGGAATCAAAAGAATAATATAGGTCTGTTACTATTTTGGAAGTAGAGACAGCAATTGTCACTGACATGCACTTTTTATGTTTTGCAATGTACCTCAGTAATACTGAAATGAAGCCGTAAGCAGAGAAAGATCCACCTTTGCTCTTCTTTCTGAGCACTTTGGCTCTACAGAGCAAAGTGTAACGGTATTACTTGATCTGATTACCTACAAGTGAAGAGGGAAATGCATAAAGTGATGCCTATGAATGCTGAGATGGGCAGAAAGCAGGAAGACAGGAAAAAAATCCTGTTGGCATTATTGATCCTCACCAATGGACACAGCCAAGCCAAAGCCAGTTATTCAGCTCAAGCTACTTTTGTGATTTCTTTGTCTCTCTTTTCCTTCTGTGCAAGGTACAAATCACATGTGTCATCATATTTCTTTTCAGAGTCTGAATTAGGAAAATAGCTATGAGCTTCCTCTCTTTTTTTTCAGAAATTATAGCTGTAGAAATTAAGCTGTTACACACACAAAGTTTCTTAAAAGCCACAAAAAGGCCCCTTTAATATAGAATTATTTTGATCTAAAGAAAACACTGCTATTGCAGTTACAGACTCAAAAATGGTATTTTTAATCTTTAACAGAGATTTATACCTCCATAGTTCTATAACTTTCTGTAAAGAAACCACAATCTCCAGTCTTATTACTATCAGGGTTTCTATGGAAAATTCTTTTCTTCTTTGGAAACCAATGACAGATTAAAGATTTTATATACACCCACATAGACATAAACACATTTTTTGGTTTACTGATATATTTGCCTCCTCGCTGAGAGAAATATAAAAAAAGCCTGAGCGTGGAAAACTATGAGAACAGAGAAGGGGACTTACAGGCCTCATAAACCAGGTATTTTGCTACCTGCATGCTTTCAAACACTCCTTGGCACTCCTGTCACACTTTAGAGAAATACAATCAGGTTTCCACAGGTAGAGGTGTACACAGCAGCCTGAGCTATGCTAGCTTTGAGCCCTCTGAAGATCTTCAGCTCTACATTTCATCTGTGTGGCCCCACCAAAACCAATGCTCATGTACCTGGCTAATTGCTGGTCATTTCCTCAAAAGCAAGCAGTATTGACCCAACAGCAGATACCTGTTTGATCTTTCTCTCCAGTCACAGGGGAAGATGGAAACACACCTAGTTTTCAACCTTTTTCAAAAGAGTAGGGATGAATGATAGACACAGCGGCTTGCAAGTGGATAACAAAAAGAGGTTGCAATTTTTCATGGATAATAAAATTATAACCACTGAGGAACACTATTTAAGTATACAAATGTAAAAGGTTGCTTTCAACAAAGCCTCACTTTGACCAGACAATAAAATAAAAATTACAGTATTAAAAAAGGAACAGCAGCAGCTACAGCAACAGGAAAGATGAAAATCAGAAACCCATTGTTTTCCAGAAAGGAAATTGTGACTGAAACTAAATAAGCAGAGTAATACACATGCTTTGCTTAGTGGCTTGCTCTGTAAGACAGTGCTTGAGCAGCATGGAATTGTTAACTTAAAGAGTTGCTTTGACATTGTTCAACTCTGCGTAAGAATACAATATTTGGTATTATTCCAAATGGTAACAAAGCAATTGAAATGAATGAACTAAAATTAAGAATTTAAACTGCATCTAAGTGTTAAGAAAAATATGTGTCAATTAGGAACAAAAAACTCCTAGTAATTGTAAAGTGTTGCTTACTGAATATATAGGCTAAATATCAATAATAGGAAATACATTTTAGGAAATACATTTAATGGCTGAAGCATTTAAATAACTAAAAAAAAACCCCAAAACGAATAGTGTACTAATCATTATGCCACTTTATAAAACAGTGGGTATTATATGGCCTCCATGAGTTTTGAATAGGTCATAGAATGCTGGGAATTACACATTTCGAATCATAAGCATTTGGCTATTGCCATTTTAATAGACAGATTACTGCTAAGAATATTTAAAACATAAATGGTATGTATGTAATCTAATTAAATCTGACATTTACGGCTTTGCCTGACCTTAAGGAAATGCAGGCAAAGTACCTGCAATGCACCTGAAAGCTGCTGTACCTGTCAATGAATTCTAAGATTGCATGAGCTTTGAGAAGAGACATTCAGAGACATTCAGAGCCTGAAACAACTGGAAGACCATACCAAAAAAAAAAAAAAAAAAAAAAAGTACCATATTCAGACTTTCCTTCTTATCCCTGTAAAGACTGTTGGCAATACTCACTTATTTGCTTTAAATTAGAGAGGATGATGAACACAACACTAATAAATTACAATACATGCAATGCTTTGGCTGTGAGTGTACCCTGTATAAACAAAGTGTATACAAAGCAATTTTACTTCTTCAGAGATCATGACATTTATAAATTACTCTCCTATAAAATGAGATTAAGGTTGCTAAATGACCCGGGTAGGCATATTTTACTCCAAAATGAGATCCATAACTCATAACATGATATTGGTATATGGATATCCATACAATACACTGATCCTTTACACTCCAATGGGTTTCCAATAGCAGTGCCGACTTCTGTCACGTTTTCTTTGTACCTTTCTTTAGTCATAGAAATATAGCACAGCAGTAGTTCCAGAAGCAGATTTCACAGAACACACAAGTGATGCACAGAAACCCCTGAGGTATTGTTCCTCCTTGTCAAGCAATCAGTGTGGCTCCACGCCACAAGTTATTTCACAGCTGTGGCAAAAAAAAAAAAAATTAAACATGCACACTTTGGTGTGAAGGAAAGAAGCTGAAGTCCTCAAAAAACTGTATCCAAACCCATGTACTTTAATAAATTATTAGCTTTTGTCTGTATTAGAATGGCACTATCCCACCCAAATCAAAAGCAAATGGCTTTGCAAAAATCATGGTATAAATACAGCAAAATGTTACATCACTTCTGAGCACATCATCCAGCACATTGTTTATTTATCCTTTCAATACCACTCTGTGGTAGAAAGGTGTCCTCCTCATGTTGCAGTGGGGGATGTAAGAGAGATGATTTGTTTATTCCAACCTTCCAGAAAATCTACAGAAATAAGAGGAATATACTTTGTCTCTTCAGTGCCAGGTACCATCCTTTATGTTACATCCAGCATGATTTCTGATGTTTAAATCTGAAAATTTGGTACAAACAATATGAAAATCCACATTAACAATAGTGGATTGGTGTAATTCATCTTTTTTTCTGCTTCTTTACAAGGATTTTCTGAACAGCTGGATTTACTGTACTCTTCCAATGCAGAAGATGCTGTGTTCCCAAAATCTCTGAATTTCTTTTTGCCTGTGCCTGCAGGTTAGGTCTCAGGGTTATCAGAAAGTAGCTTTTGATGGGCTCGTTGTGGTTCACAAAATTTCACAAATTTCAAACAACAAAATACCCCACTCTGCAACATTAAGTATTCTTGTGTTTGACCCCCACAATTCAGATAAAGGCATTTACAAAACTATGGTATGACTTTATGCAAAGTTCCACTTTTTAAAATGAAATGTAAATTCTATTAGTTAACATGTTAAATAAGTATTCTGCTATTACAACATTACAGAATACTTATACTGGGAAATACCCACAAGCTTCAAAGAGCCAGTAAATCAGCATCCCTAAAGGATACTGTAAATATTGCCTATTTCTTGAGAATGTCAGGTACCAGTTGTAGCACACAGTACATCACACTGCAATTATACATAATTAAAACCACAGACTTCTCCTATGCATTGTATTCCCAATCCTGACTTTCTCTTCCTGATTAACTTCTATGACAATGTCATACTAGTACTTTAAATTCCAGTCCTTGAAGCTGTAAAGGAAACATGCAGCAATGATCCTGAGTCCAACATTTTTCAGCCTGGTCATGAACACTGCTAGATATCTTAAGTTAAGCAGCAAGTCTCTGACAAGCAGGCAAGTATTTGCCAGTGAGAATTGCCATTCTTTGGACAGCTTTATCATCAGAACTACTAACAGCTGTGCTTGAAACCAAGCTTTGGCTTCATTGCATTCAGCCTTGCTCACCACTCCTCTTTCCAACACAAGAACTGGTAATGGCATACACTGTTTAAATCCCCTTCAATTTATCCTGTCATATTTTATTCCAACAACATAAACTGTGATATTGCAAGATACTGGGTGTTATAAAGTACTGAGTGACTTTTACTCCTATGAATGTCAGTGAGAGTTCAGTTTCTTACAAAACTGGGCTGATATTCCCTATCTCCTGTGAACAAATAATCCATGAAAACAAACAACAAGTACTAACATGCTGCATTAAGTATATTTCCATGGCAAAGTATCAAAGTGTTCTTGCAGACATTGGCAATTTTTGTAAATATTTTGCCAATCATGAAGTGAAAGCTATTAGTAGATTACAGACCTGCAATTCCACATGCAGATCTAGTGTATTACTTGTGGTTCACAAGCTTGAAGTGAAATCCACAGAAATTTTAAGGATCTGTTATAAACCCTAGCAGACTTTGTATGAGGTGCTGCATATGGAATGAATATTCTTCAGATCACCTTCTTTTGATGTGAAGACATCAGCAAGTTTGTAATACCCTTTATCCTTTAGGATCTGTCCCCTTATACTTCAGCTGTACTGAAGTGGACATAGATGCAAATGTACTGCTATCTATGCTTCCCAATACCTTTAAATGATTTAATGTTATATATTCAAATATATCTGATTTTCCAGTGAGCACACCATCAGCACATGGAATGACTTAAACTGTTGCTATCTGCACCCATATTATCTAAATACTGTCCTGGAAGATTTCTGCTTATAGATATGCTTTGAACCTGTCTGTATGAGGCTGGATATCTTACTTATTCAAGATAAACGGCTGTGCTGAGAAATAAAAAGGAAATTACTATTTATAAAAATTTAAACCCAGAAGAATACTATTATGTACTAAAAAAGACAGGCTTTTATATATAATTTTTGGCATTCAAGAACATTTAAGTAATGCTTTCATTCTATTACCTACATCATCATGTTATTCAAAAAATCAGCTATTATGGAGATGTAGCTACTTCATAGAGTCTGATATATAGATGATGTTTTAAAGCAAGTTAAGGCAAAATACTTCTTGCACAATTTAACTGAACTTAGGAATTCTCTGTAAAGTGAAAAAGGGAAATTCCAGTGCAATTCATGAAAGGAAGAGAATCTCAACACCTGAATGCCACCTGACCCCTAAACATAAATTTTAAAAGTTCCATGTTTATAAGTTCCTTATTTGAATAAAGAATTTATTTTATTTTCTTTGTGCCTGATGGCCAAAACTGTCAGCATCTATTGATATGTCTACTTGTTGAATTATTTATATTGTAAGTGTAATATTATAAAAAATATGGCCCGAGGCAAAGAACGCTTTGCAACAGAACCGTATTTATATTCATCTGAGAGCCAAGTGGAAAAACCACTCCTGAATATTTATTTCAAACAAAATACAATTTAAATTAACTCAATGGGGAATAATATCTATGCCTGATAATTAAAAAAAAAAAAGTTCTAAGTGCAACTAGTTAGATTTGACTAACCTAATGCAGTGATAACCAATGTGTGGGAGTTTTCTATACGGAATATAGAACAAATTGTGTCCTACTGCTTCCAAATACTAAGAATGGGATTTAAAAAAAAAAAAAAAAGGTAAGAAATAATATTCCAGCACTGTCTATTGGCAAAAACGGCCTGTCAAATCTATAACAGTCTGACAGCATTTTGGAAAATCCCGAGATTTTTCCAAGTCATGCTAAGATCCAGTTCATCTCTCAGCAGCAGAGTGCCAACACCAACCATTTACTACAAGGAACAGGCTGTATTTAAGTTGAAATTTACATTGGACTGCTGATGTGCTCCACACTCCCAGTGGTCCCATGGCCAAAGTTGTGTGCCAGGGCACCACTGGAGAACCCCTCTGGTTGTGTGAACTCAGGTCCTCCAGCACCAGGTGCTGCCACGAGGAGGAGATTGTGCTACTGAGGACAACTGAACAGCAATCAGCTGCTGGTCACTCCACAGGACCATGGTGCAATCTGGACTGGAAGACATCTCAGAAGGTTTCTGGTCCAACCTCCCCCACACAGCAGGGTCAGCTCCAAGATCATGCCAGGTTGCTCAGGGCATTGTCCAGTTACCTTTAGAATACCTGCAAGGGTGGAGCCTGCATAACCTCCAGGGGCAGCCTGTGAGTTCAGCACACAGTGGGTGCCTACAGTCAGCACCTGGCCTGAACTTCATTGCCCACATACACATCATTTGCACTTTGAGCCCTCAAAAAAAAAAAAGAAGGACTGGCCTTGTCTTTCTTCCTCCATGCTGCACCAGTCAGTAATCACAGCATCACAGGATCACAGAATAAGCTGAGTTGGAAGACACCAAGATCACAAGGATCATCGAGTCCAACTCCCGGCCCTGCATAGCACCATCCCCAAGAGTCACACCATGAATCACAGCATATGAAACTCACCTCCCCCTCGGATGTAGTAAATGCAGCTCTGCTGCAGCACCAGAACTGCCTTCTGACAGAAGTACCTTATTAACCGTAACTTCAGGAGAAAGGGAAATCTTGAACACACCTGAGTTACAGGTGTGTTCACATACTTAAAAAAAACCAAAATCAATACTAATCATGTCTTTGAGCCTGTCCTCTAGTGAGCAATTTTTAAAGCAGATTCCATGGATGATTTCATGTGCACAGGTGTGACTCTTTTGGTTTCACTCCCTCAGGAACTGATTGTTTTCACCGTCTCTTAGAGAATTAAATCAGCAAGAGAGAATGGCAAAGAGAATCAGGCCCTTATTTATAAAATAATCCATAAAACTTCTGTTAATATAAAACCAAACAGGACTTTTTGTGAGCTTAACTTGGCTACATAACAGTGTTTTGTAATGAATAAAGCAAAAGAAATACACAATAGTATTTTCATAATGCATCTAAAATATTAGTAAGCTACAAGTTTTTATATGAGTCATGTAAGGGACATAAGGTTAAGGTATTAACACAGAAATTATTTCATCTGTGGTTAAGGGTTCCAACCCACACTCCAAAAGGTTTCTTTGCTTATGTCAGCTGCATGTTACTCTAACAGTCATGACTCCTCTCTGATTTAGACTACTTGTTCCAGATAATATTAAATTAAACTCAAAATCTTGGCACACTGCCCATCAAGATCCCTGCATTTAAGAAAAATGCAGGCTTTTAAAACTCAAAATTAGAGCTTCAGCCTTTTTGATGACTACTTATTGTAATCCTATTCATTTGTTTTCCAGTATTGTCTCAGCTATGGAGGGATGCTGCTCTATTCTATGACTTTTCACCTAGCCATATAAAGAAGATATCTTTTCCAACAATTAATGCAGAAAAAAACAGACAAAAAGGAGAGGTTTGCCATGAGGCTACATGCAACTGTAATTAAGCGTGGGAGTTAAAATAGGGATTTCAGTTTCTCCCTAAGGAAGACATTCTTCAAGAAAGACTCACACAAAGGTTAGCCTTCTTTTTCTAATTGTGTGAACAGAAGATGTTATAGAAAGACCATTTTAATTATAACTACATTCATTTCTATCAAATCTGAAATTGTACACACTTATAAAGGTAAATTCAATAAGGCTCACCCTCCTTTTTCAGTTCTTATGAACAGCTAATCTGAAAGCTCACCTTTTAATTGCACCTCTTGACATGTCAAACCACGTACAGGTATTGTGTTCAAAGGCACCAGTGCATAATCAAGCTGTAGAGAACCATAAAGACTACCTTCTGCCATAAAGCTCTACACATGCACAGATGTTAGCACACAGAATAGCATTAAATTCTTCATATTGCGTTCCAGGCTGGCTGTGAAAAGATGGTGCACATATACATACATGTATATATATTTGTGTGTGTGTGTGTGTACACACACACAGACCAGCAGCACAAAGGACTGGTGGATATTGGTCTTCATTGAGAAATTATGATAGTAGACTTTACTTGATTTTCCGTACTACAATGAAACTGATTCACTTCTCAGCTGGTGAGGCCTGCACTTCCCTAGAATGTTTGCACTTTCACCATCACTCAGCTGAAGATCAGCAACTTAATCTCTACCGAAGAGTGAATAGCAGGTGACACAACTTAATGGAGCACATCTCCATACCCATTTTGATTATCAGATTTGGTTTTGGATTACATGCATTTTCCATGCAGTATCAGGTTCAAGGCCTTAATCCCTATTTTTAAAGATCTCAATGGCTGAGCATCAAGATATCTCATAGTTCAAGTACTGTGAGGATTTGGCAAATAAGTTCATCCTTCTGGCAGAATGGAACTTTCTACGGTAAAGTTTTCCTCAGTGAATTGCATCAACACCAGGGATGGGGCTCACCTTCCACCTCAAACACAAGACACATTCCTTTCAATCTTCTCTAACAACCCATATGCCTCTTTCTGAGGAATCATAGCAGTTAGTTGGGCAATACAAAATTTGTATCTTAGAAAAAAGATGACATGGCTAATATTATAATGTATAGTATATAATGTTATGTATATATGTGTTTTATAACACTGTTATTATATTATTAATATATTTGTTTATAAAGATGTCATATTAAATATTAACAATCTTTAATGTACTTCATGTTGAAAAGAGCAACAATGAAAGATAAGATTGTGGTCAGTCACCTTTCCTTAGTCCACAAATGCAAAGCTTTGCTTAGGTACAATAACTGATAAACGTAATTTTCCCATTGGAGGAATTTGGTTAATTAGCTAATGGTATTGTGTGCAACTACAGCTTTTCTGTGTCTTGTACGTGCCCATCCACACCTGCTCACGTCCACAGAACAAAGAACTAGCAAAGCAGTTACAGATACACTCACCACCTAGATACAGCCTAAATTTTTTACCATGCCAGTCTACGACTAATCTTAATCAGACCCAATGATCACTCCCCAGCTAGAACTGCATCAAATAAGGTGTCTTGGGTAAACTCAGAGCAAAAGTCACTCTCTCACTGCTGGTTGCACATACTGAGTGCACTGCTCCATCTAATCTCATGCCATTACAACATATTAAAGTCTCTGTTTCTCAGAGAAGGTTCACCCAGATGTTTTGAATTCACCTTATTTTTACACAGTGGATTAGAAAACTTTTCTCAGTACAAAATGAAATAAATCATCCTTGCTATTTCACTTTCTTTTCGTTTAATCCTCAATTCACAAAATTGGGTCATTTTCAATGGTTTTACCACATGAAACAGTAAGGAATAATAATAGCCAGCAATTAAGTCAAATTTAGCACTTATTACTCAACAAGAATTGCCTAGGAACAGAACATGTTTTCCATAAATGCATTCATTGTTCAAAATTCTTTTGAGCATGTTTTATGCATTTGCATCCTCTCCTACGGATATTTAATAAGCTGCTCATTGCAAAAATGTATCAGAAGTTGAATACTCACAATTCAAAATTAAAGTTAATTTGACAGAGCTTAAACTGAATGTGCCTTTTGCTGATTACACAAGCATAACTCATCTGATCTGCAGTATGTCCATTCATGAGTCTGAATTCCATATTTACTTTTCATTTATATTCTCCAATAATCATTAAAAACAATAAGTTTTTTTAACTACTTCTATGAGTAACCATGTTCTGAACAGATTCAAGCTACCTGCAGCAGGAGATAAAACAGCTCCACTGCACTCTGTTCTGTCTTTGAGCATAAATCCAAGTGGCTATATACAATTGAAATCTGACTATAAAGTTCTAAAGAGGAAAAATACGGTGTGTTTGACATGAAATTAAGATAATTCTGCTTCTGTTTGTGTAAATGAAAAATACAAGCTGCTATCTCAACAGGATGCACAGTGCCAAACTTTAATGATTTCATAGCAAATACATAAGTGATCCATTTTGTATTCATCAGCTTTGATATGCTGTCTGCCCTCAAACACCCCTTTAAAATATGTACAAAGGCTGCCATACCAGACATGCTTTTCTGGACCATTATCTTTTTCAACCCATAGTATAACCACTCATCTACTACAAAGTTGAGGTTTTACATCTCTCCCTTTTAATTTCAATTATAACTCGCAAAAAAAGTCAAGATTCCCTTACAATACAAATCACTCAGGTTGAATACCCATTACGTGATCGACGCAGAAAGCGAGGACTTAGAATAGGCACACTGTATTTATAACATCCTTTGACTGTATCCATCTTTAGTTTCCTAGCACAGAGAATCAAGTCTGTAAGTTAAAAATAGTCGTCAAATCCTTGGTCTTAAAGTTAAAATTAGCACTTGAAAACATTCACACTTTGGGAATTATAGCTCGAGCAACAAATCTTACCATTTCAGTTAGAACATGTGACACTGCTCCTCTGCAACACCCAAAAAGCTGAACATAATGGGATGTTCCCTATTAGGTAGAGACTCAGGAGGCGTAGCAGCTCCAGGTTGGGCGTAACGTGGGCTCTGAGCCTGAAGCTGGAGCACGGTGCCACAGACGCCGTACTACACATCCAGCCTCCATCCCACGGACCTGGGGAGCAGTGTCATGTTGAAGATGACAGTGCCACATGGCAATAAAGTAAATCTGCTTCAGGTCCTTGTGGCACATGCCCAGCCCATACATTGTTTCAGTCCCCGGCCCTCCTCCTGTCACTTGTGCAGTTCACAACCATGTAGGCAGACAGATCGGATTTGGTGTTTGTGCTTTACACAACTGCAGGAGGCCTCACACGGTGCACAGCAGCAAAGGAGTCAGCCTAGCATTCATTACTGTTTACCACCTAGCCCTCACTCTCACTTATCTGCAGACTGGTAAAAATGAACAAGTTTTCTTCCTTTCAGCTGCCTGTCTAACATGGTTTAAAATTCCCAGTCTGACCATGGAACCAAGTGGAACCCTGTGATGAGACAAGTGAGGCTATGAAGGTCTGTTTTCCAGCCACTGTTCGGCACAAACCAAAGCACTGTATTGACCGAATCTCTGTATAGACTTTGTTGGCTTACATAGCCATTCATCAGAACTTACTACAGGTAATAATACTGCATAACTAAGATTTGTTCTTGTCTTGAAATAAACAAGATCATATGTGAGAATACAACAGAAAAATGAACTACACTGTATCTCTCTTCTAAAAGCAATAAACGTGTGCCTTAGATTTTTAATATCAATAGACTGATATCTAGAAGGGGTAATTAGGTTTTTATAAAAAAATCCAAATAAATAAGAGACCAAATTAATAAAGATGTAACTACCTCTTCAGCACTTAAATATCACAGTAATGGGGAAATACTCTAAAATGCTTTATTGCCTCCCATTTTCTTTCAAGTTGCAAATTTTATCCAATTATACAGGGATATAATTATATATAGATATATATACTATATATATATATATATATACTATATATATATATAGTATTGCCAACCTCACAAGATTATAACCCACAAGCAAAATTAATATTATTATGAATATTATTTCCAAACTGTTCTTACCCCTTTCCTTACCTCACCTTTTTCCCTCTGGACCTGATTACATGCAAATAGAGGGAAAAATGGGGAAACACAGAGATTCTGGGCACCTGTTACTCTTTCTGCTTTGCTTCTCTTTCTCTCATTTCACCCTATGTAATGGGAAAGGATGGGTGAGGAGATGCCACAGGCTTCTTGTTTTGTCATGCAGGTTGTCACTCCTGGGACAGCAGAAACCAGTGCAGGCTATGCAACACCTGCCTCAACTGGAAGCATCCTGCATCCCAGTCCAAAGCCATCTTCCACTTTCCTGCACTGGCAGCCATCCCACCCTCTGCAGCCAGCACTGAAGCAGAACTGCTGAGCTGTCAGCAACTTCTCACAAGAGGCCATTTTTTACGCCGCATAATTGTAGCAAAAAAAAAAAAAAAAAAAATTCTGAGAGTTGGCAACCCGTGTTAAATTTGCATGCATATCTGATTAGCTGTGTCTTTAGAAAACAGAGTCTTACAAAATATTGCAAAATTATTCATTTTATTTTTTTAAAGTCTGGATTGAATTCTGTCAAAATATAAAGCCTGTTTTCTTCTTCCTTCCCTCCCTCCAATTGAGTATAATCCAATTTTCCTTTGAAACTGTAACATTTTATTTCACATTGCTTGGGAGTTTTGAGCAAAAAGAGAAAAACAGTAATAGGAATGAAAAGGGAATTTGCCAGCTTCATCTTTATTTAAGCAGCCAGAGAATGAAATAGAACACTTCTCTACAGTCAGTCCTCTTCTTCCACCCACTTCCCCAGAAAATATCTAGAAGATAAGGCTCCAAACTGGTTAATCACAGCTTATGGAAGTCATTCTCAGGGGCAGTTTTATATATCCCCTACATGCCCTTAGCCTGAGTTCAAACCACTGAGATCACAATACAGGAAAGGAGCCAGGATGTTACAGATCTAGGCGCAGATGGGAGACCTGCTCTGGCTCACCTACACAGCTGGTGTCAGAAGGCCAAAAACGTAATTGCCATCCAGGCTAGAGTGTAAGAGCTATGGTGAACTCAGACAAGATTTTCATGTTTGCCAGACTGACTGGGACATATTTTCTGAGACTGGAAACTGCATTACAGGAAGATTCAGGTAGGAGAGTTGGGGTCACATTTTCTGACCCTGCAGAGGAATTTGCTTCTGACATGCTGTTGTTTCACCTTTACCTGTGAAAGCTTGAATGACAAATGCTGCATTTCAGGCTGTGACTGGGGCTGCCAAACATCTATTTTGTGTGGCAGTCTCAGCTCACAGCTTGGCCCCTTTCTCCCAGAAGTCACATGGGACCACCCCAACCCATCCCTTCTCCGCATTGAAGTCAAAGTAAGGAAGAGCAAACACTTTCACCACAAAAGGACCCAGTCTGCATCTTTACCTGCCAAGCTACTGCATATGACAATACCTTTCCAACCTACCCCCTTCTCAAACCTGCCTCAGAGCTTTCTTCCCAGTCAAACATGAGTAAGCCCGCTTGAGCCATCTTCCCAATCACTGAGCCCTCGCAACAATCAGAAACTTCCAGCAAAAGACAAAACCACCTGGTTTCCAAGACCAAACCACCTGCCTTCATCTCACCTTCACTCCACCTTCCTCAGTGCCTTCCTGGCATCCATGGCTCAACGAGCAGTCTCTCCAGCACATGCTCCTACTGCATGGCTCCAGTGCTCAGGCAAAGCTCAGTGCTCAGACAGTGAAGACAAAGAATAAAAAACAATAGGGAATCAACACTAAGCAATGTACATCCATGCATGAGACAAAACTAAAAGCTCTTCTTTCCTTTCTCTTGTGGTTCCAGAGGCATGTATTCTTTATTCCATAAATGTGCATTATGTGAACTGCCTCATACTGGTATGAGAAAAGCTGTATCAAATTGGTTACATTTTCTTTACAATAGTTCAGGCAGAATTTTGAATGCTGTATTTTGCTCAGTGTGAAATACCTGAGGACTGAAGCCATTTTTTAAAAGCAATAGATAAAAAAAAATTAGATTTCACTTCGGGACTTGCATACAATGACCTGGGTGTCTTTGTGTAACACTTTCTGAAAAGAGCAAGAGAGGAAAACCCAGGCTTCATTTCCGAAAGTGCACAAAGGGAAACATTGCTGTGGTTACACTGATTTTTTTCCCAGTACTTTGATACATAGGGGCTTATGTATATTTGACAAACACTAAGCAATTAGACACTAAGCTATTAGAGAGCATCCAAAGCAGGGCCACAAGGGTTGTGAAGGATATGGAGAAGAAGCCTTACAAAGAGTGGCTGAGGTCTCTTGGTCTGCTCAGCCTGGAGGAGACTGAGGGGAGACCTCATTGCAGTTACAACTTCCTCAAGAGGGGAAGAGGAGGGGAAGTTACCGATCTCTTCACTCTCGTAGCCAGTGACAGAACTCAAGGAAATGGCATGAAGCTGAGTCAGGGAAAGTTTAGGCTGGGTATCACAGAGAGTGTTTTCACCCAGAGGGTGGTTGGGCACTGGAACAGGCTCCTCAGGGAAGTGGTCACAGCATCAGTGTGACAGAGCTCAAGAAGCATTTGGACAATGCTCTCAGGCACAGGGTGTGACCCTTGGGGATGGTGCTGTGCAGGGCCAGGAACTGGACTCAGTCCTGATGGGACCTTTCCAACTCAGCTTATTCTATGATTCTGTGACAAAAATAAGCCTTCCATAAAGTTTTCTTATTAGGGGGTAGAAAGCCCAAACTAATAAGCCATTCCCAGTGTCATGAATAAAGTCCATTTGCTTCTGCAGTGAAACACCACCTTTCATTTTTTATTATCCTCTTACAGCTTTAAGTAACGTGGTCACCATAGTTCATTTTCTTTGTGGTGAAACTTTATGCTTTAGTTCATAAAAATAGAGCATAAAGTTTTGCCATAAAGAAAATACTGTGCCTGGTAATGTTGACATATAAGTGATAAAGCAAGAAACAATAGGAAACAAAGAAAATGTGGGAAGAAATGAACAATGAATCCTGCATGCTCTTGTCACTTTAAAATAGTAGCTGTAAATTCAAACTGCAACTGCAACCATTTCTCTTGTCAAAGTCCTCAAAGCCTCTGTAGTTAAGCAGGCAGTAGCCCCCAACCCTGAAAAGGGTTTGGACACAATTCCTGGTAAGGAACTGTCACCTACATTAATGACTTTCTGCATATGGAGGGAACATTTCCTCTCCCCAGTTATGCTCACACCAGTGAAGAGATGGCATGAGGTACTTGGCACCAGTTTGCATTCATATGGGGCTTTGTAGCTCCAGATGAGCACCAGTTTCAGAAGGGTCTAGGCAGCGCTGGTAGTAGTGACTTGGATGTTTATGTATTGGGCTCTTCAGTACACCACGTAATAAGAAACATTATTCACTTGGCCATGGTGCAGCACAAGTACACAGAGACAGCTTGATTTCTAATGACACCTGAGCTAATAAGTCCTCCTGAGACTTATTATTGTCAGCTTGAGCTGTCTGGAAACATCTTGCCCATATTTAAAAAAAAATTCTCAGTCAATCCTCTGAAAAGGTCTAGTGCATCCATGAAGTAGAGCAGGCACCTGTAAAAGCACTACAGAAAACCTCAGAATGTGTTTTTCTAATAGACTTACTAGAATTTAGCAGCTAAAATCTCTGGCTCTGCTGTGCATGCTTCAGGCCAGGATTTTGATTGGCGAGTAAGGAGGATTTTCTCTCGGGTTGCTCCTAACCCCTTTCCCAAGCTGCCTGTGAGGTAGTCCCTACTGTGTGGCTCCAGTGCTCAGGCAAAGCTCAATGCTCAGGAAAAGCTCAGTGCTCAGGCAGTGAAGACAAAGAAAACAACCACAAGGCAGTCAAGCAACTAAAGCCCTACTTGAACAAAATTAATACATATAATGGACATTAGTTAAGAAGAAAGTTAACCACTCTACACACTGGAGGTTGCTTTGTACCCAGGCTTCTTATTCCTCCCTGGTACGACACCCTTCAAAACTACAGGATTTAATCCTGCTGCAGTAGTTAAAGCATTACAGCTTTCTAAAGTCAATTAGGCCTAACATTTAAATGCTTGATTTTGCAGCTCCTTTTAATGAATTTTAATTTCTTTGTTTGTTTTAAGGCTGTATTGACAAATACCGTCAAGCAGCAACAAAAACAAGCTGAAAACAAGCACTGTGATTACATGCACCAGGTTTAACTTGCTTCACATCCCTGGGAGCTATTTACTTTTTTTCAGCTATCTGGATGCCAGAGTATGAAAGCTAGTGAGCAAGGAATGGTTTTAGATTAAGGTATTGAAAATAAGTTTGTATTCATAGAAAGAGTATTATACAAAAATATTAAATCATTATGCTTTTCTAGTCCTCCTTTTCTTATTTCTAAATAGATAGAGGCTAGTAAGTCTCCTTTAGCCCATAGAAATTTTGGAAGTACTAAATAACACCTGCATAATAATTTATGATCAGGATGGATACAAGAAACTAAAGCAATTAATTTTTTTTGTCTGTATTTTCTATAGTACAGCTGAAGAAACCTGCATGTTGCAAACTGGAGTTTCTACATACCACATAGTAACCAAAGGAATACAAAGCTCCAGGTGCATGCCCTGTTCTCTCAGAGCCTTCAGCACACCACTGAATGAATGCATTTAAATGGACCTAATTTTAAAAGGGAGAAAAAAAAGTAAAACTGCTACACATCTGATTGTTTCCATAGCACTAATTACTTTTACACTCTTTTCCCCCCTCAAAAATATCAAAATGCTTGGAATTATCAATGAAACCAGACAAAAACTTCTACCCTTCTCTCCTTGAATCACTACAGTTGCAAAATATTCCAGAGCACTTTGATTACTTCTATTCATACAGAAAAAAAGGTAATGCGCTTGTTTCAGACATTACATTATGTGGCAGTCCTTTTAGGGAGTAAGTGCTGTTGTGACAGAAGCAAATCTCCACAGCATCACTGATGTGAAAGAAACCCTTTCAGTTTTCATCAGCTGAGACACTTTCTATGGTGAGGGTGTGGCTAATTTTTCTCCTGAGGCTGTTGATATCTTGCTGCAGATCCAGTAGCTTAAACATAGGAGAGATGTCAACATTGTGCCCACATCAGATAGAGACATACTTATGACTCCTGGGCAATTTTCTTTCACGTGCCCAAAGGAACTGGGGCATGACTTCTTTTCTTTGTTCTCCCACTGCCATCTCAGCCATCCAGACAACAAATGCATGTCTGCAGTAAGGATGTTTATTTACATGATATGCCCGTGCATTAGCTTTGTGCCATAACCATAGACAAGGAACTGATCTGAAAAGAAAATACCAGAAATACTAGAAAAAGAACTGATCCCAATTCTGCAACAGGCAGGAGGTGGTTCTTTGTTCCCCCACTTTGTTGATTTCCAAAGTTGCCCTCACTCAAGCATAAACAGCTGAAAATACATCCCGGATTTCTGCCCACATTGCACGTGCTGTGTTCAAGTCATTTGGATATCAACCACATCCATCTTTGAACAGATGCTGAGAGTGCAGTAGAACAGGTAATATAGCTTCCACTTGCGTAAATATTGTATGTTAGCAACTCTATGTGAATTACAGCCCAAATTCTGAAAGATGCTAAAATCCCTCACCATTCATTTACCTGCTTAGACCCACAAGTAGGGGCCATTAGAAGTCACTATTTGTCAAATATTTTAAACAACATCCCATAACTTGTTATTTTCATTTCTGCAACATTTGACAGTAGTGTACACTGTCAACTGAGCAGAGGAAATGAGGAAAACAGGAAACTTTAATTGCCACTTAAGTAGAACTCACTATTACAGAACAGCGATGAATGAGGAGTAGAAAGTGTCTAATGACACTTCAAAAAATATGACAAAAAAATTAGGTTGAGTTGTCAACTTTAATTGCTATCCATATGAAAGCAGAGTACTGGCTTTGCAGTTGTATCCCACATGCCACTAGGAATCTGTGAATTAGGTGCCTTTTTAATCAGCAGAATTTCAGCATTCCATGTAACACCAGAGATGGATTTGTTGCAACTGGAAGAAATGGGGTATTATTCTACATCCTGCAGCCATGGCTCTGCCTCTAGCCTTCTGGCTGCTGCAGAAACAGCAGAGACAGGGCCTTCCCCACCTTGTCAAGAATCAACCTCCTGGACATCTCTCTGTGCCCAGAATAGAAGAAATAAGTTTGTGCCAGCCAGTCTGCAGGAAGATGAGGGCAAGAATGAGCTAAGAACTACTTTGTCCTTGGTATGCCAAGTGCAGAACTAAAGTATAATCTCTACCCTTACCATATGAATAGCACAGTTTGAATGAGTGCACATTATTGTACAGGGATTTTCTTCGGATGTATCTGGCACAGTCAGCACGTAATTTTAGTGCTCTTTTTTCATGACCATGGCAATACCATGCCAAAGCAGAGGAGTCAATAATAAAATCTTACCCTTTGTTACTGCATATAGGAGAAGTTGAATTTGGACAGAAAGCAGTAAGTATTGTGGGGTGTTGGGATGAAGAACAGTGACCACCTAAAACTATTTTAACTGTATGGTGACATTTTTCTAAACCATTTTTGTGCCTGAAAAAGTATTTCAGGCAAGACAGGTTTCCATTCTTGGTTCTAAAAGTGGAGATGTACATGACCACAACTCTAGTCCCTCCACTCCTATAGGTGCTGTGACCTATTTCGTTTATAAGAGAGAACAAACCACTGATAAAACAAATAAAGCATTACATTCCTCTTACGTCTGGAGCAATTTCAAAGACCAATGAAAAATAACATAGAAATTTACTTAGGATCAAGGTTAGCTAGAGTAAACAGTGAGTAATTTCTAGCTTTTAAAAGACATTGCTAAGATGAAATACTTTCCTTATCTCCTACTGAAGTATTTTCCCGTTTATGTAAGTAAAAAATCATAGGTTAAAATAGTAATAAATGAAAGAAATAGAATAGAATAGAATAGAATAGAATAGAATAGAATAGAATTCACTCAGAAATAATAATTTCTTTGTTTCTGAAGGAAAAATCAAATAATTGGATTATTTGCTGGGACAACTCCTCTCAAAAACAGTGAATTTGAAGTTAGCATCTTCATTGGCTAAAGACTGAGACACAGACAGGCCTTGAGCCTGCTATTATTGAATTAATATGATTTTTGAATGACTGAGCTCATCATTAAACCTCTCAACATACTGAAATGCATTGGTAAAACTATAGAGTTGGGAAAGGCTGGTTAAGAAACTGAATGGTAATACTAAACATGAAAACCAAATAGGCAAGTGGCACCTTCCATTTCATAGTCTTGCTAACTGAATAGATCCCATTCATTAAATAATCATAGGGAAATTTTCTCCCCAAGACTCATCCAAGTCAAGGGCAAAAGACCTTTGGTCTGAAGCTGAATGCTCTCACACAAATGGAAATTTTTGTAACACAGCTGATATTCCAAGGTATGACAGTTAGGCCATGAGCCTTATCCCACCATGAGCATTACACTTTACCTTTAGGAACATTTTGAGCTCTATTAACAGCAGAATGAGAATTTGTGTAATGTAACCTATTTATTTCTCAGATTATCACTAGAATTTTTTAACTAAAAAATGCCTGCAAAAAGCCCAAAATCTAATTGAATCAACATCCACTGAAAAACCCTTCATGCTTCTTTTTACATGCCAAACTATAAGATATCAGAGAAGTATTACCAAAATTGTACTCTAGGAGTTCTTTCAGGTCCTTGTGCATCCATCGTAAATATGACTAATCAACTTCTGTTTAGACATTATCTTCTTAAACCCTCCTTACAGTATTGCCAAAAACGGAGCAAACTTGAGGACACAACTGAAATGGCTGCTGCACGATGAGAAAAAAACAAAATAAAGGTTCTTTAATAAGTATCAACAGTCTCGTGGTATCCATGAGCAGGGAAGAGCAGGAAGAAAGAGGAGTATACAGTGAATACTGTCAGTATAATAGAAGAGCAGAAAGGCTCTTTATAATAAAACAAAAGCTTCTTTTTTCTTTTTTTTTTCTCACATTTTGAAGAAGAGAAGAACTTCCAGTAATAGGACCCAAAAATTTTGATTCACAGCCACAAAATGTGAAGCTCCTTTGCTGAGCATCCAGGTACCAGCGAATTTACTGGCTTTGTTCTTTCCTCCCTCTACTCCACTCACAAAAATCCCTCTGCTCACTGGCTGGATAGTGCAGTGAGCAGATCTTGCTCTCTCTCTAGAGAAGCTTCAGAAGCTTTTCACTCCCCATCTGTTATTCAAATACACCCTAATTTGTTCTGAGTGGATCTTGTTCTCAGAAGAGCAGTATTTGTCCCACAGTACCATAAACTCAAAGTTCAAAACCTCTTCACTCCTGAGGAAAAGGCTTCTCCTCTTAGGAAACATCACCTTGCTGAGACTCATCAGGTGATGGGGCCACACAGCATGCTCAAAAGATGGTCACTGCCAGCCACTAAGGTGTCCCTGGTTACTTCCTCTCATCATTAAAGGAAACCAGGAGAAAGACCAAGAGGTCTCTTATGGAGCACAGCAGAAGCGTCCTAGCTCTCAGGCTTCTTTAAATCCATCACGATTTAAAATTCAGGAAAACACACAGTGCTGCTGTGCACTACAGCAAAGCATGTGAACTGACAGGAGCTTTGTACTGTACCCACAGAAGCAGAGTGGTGAGTAAACTTTGCTCCAAATCCCATCCTCAGGTGGAAAAATTTTCCCACTGGATGCTCTAAAGCAGGATTTTCACTCTTTCTCTCATAAATTTATCTGAAAGGAAGATGGGAAGAGAGATGAAAGCAGAAGGAGGAGAATAAGTAGATGGGCTGCAGTAGAGGTCACGGCACTGGCAAAAATAATTTTCCCATGCTCATGTCTCCATCTCTGGAGGTATTCATAACCTGACTGGACATGATCCTATGCAATCCACTCTAAGCGACCCTGTTTTAGCAGGGGAGTTAGATGATCTCCAGAGGTCCCTTCCAACCCCAACTGTTCTGTGATTCTACGTCCTCTGTGGGCTAAGAAAAGGAAATACAACTTAAAGTGCTGTGTAACAGGATAATCTCTAATTAGATAACTGCATCTAGGGGCAAGAACAATCTGCCCAGTCATTATCCATGGAATATTCTGACAGAAATGGTGCCTTTTAATAGAGTTATTACAGGAAATATAGGAGCAACAGCTAATTTATTATCTTGTACAAAGAGTGGTAACAATTTGAACAGAAAAAAAAAACAGAAAAAAAAAGAACTTGTAAAAATATCTGAGCAGAAAAGATTCAGCTCCATCCTTTTGCTATGAAAGCACTGTGTGTTGAAAGTGCAGAGTTGAGTATGCAAAGTGCCACACTCCAGACACTAAGACAATTGTCAATGTAGAACTGCTCAGCACCAATTTAAACGAGTTGCTTGTAATTGGTTCCTATAAACCCTCCAGAAAATAGTTTCACTACCCCAACTCCCTGTCTCAGTGTATTCTCAGTTCAAAAGGCTTAACAAGGACATGCAGAGGGTACCACGTTAATATAATGGAGTTTTTTGGCTTAACTGCTCTCCTAGGTAAATATCTCTGAACTTAAAGCAAGAATTGCTATATTTGTTTTCAGTGATGAACTTTTATTTCATAATTATTGAGTTTTTCAGTCTACTGGGCAACATTTTACATACTGGCCTTTCCACCAGTGCTCTTTCAGAAGCTTTGTATACTCACCACTGTATCTAACCTCAAAAGAATGAGTATTTTTAGAACTATTCAAAAAGTACTGCTAAGATCTACCAATGTCACATATTTCTATACTAGCCAGATCTTTCTGTGTTGGATTAAAAACAAAACAAAAAAAACTTTTAAAAAAATGGTAGTACTCTGTCAGGGACTTAGGGTACGGTACATCCCCCTGAGGGAGAAGACATTAGTGCCATGTACCAGGGACAAGGAGACTACCAGGTGACTCGCTTATTAATTTGTATACTGCAATGTAGGCAGTTTGAACTTTCATTCTCTGATACTCTTTTTTTAGAAGTATTTTTCAAAAGGATTAGAACTTCCTGCCAAGTCAGCCTTTCATTTAATAAATTTGCTTCGAGGTCCTTCATTGAAGACACACTGAGACTTCTGAAATCTATTTGTGTAACCTCCAGTTTGACTTGTATTGCACTGTTGCCTGTACCTAACTGACAAAACCAAGAACTTTGGGATTCTGAGAAAAAACTCAGTTGTCTCTAGAGGAAAACCCAAGAGAACCATGTCCACATGGAAGGAAATTGTAGTTCAGTCTCAGCTGATCATTTGCTGCTTGTTCTATTTGTTTTTTCTAGACCTAGATTAGTTTGTTAACTAGATTAGTTAATGCCCTTGAGTGCAAACAAGGGAAGGTATGCTTGTTCTGCAAATTAGTCACTGTAAGATAAAATGGCAAGAAGATGAAGCAGACTGAGGCTGATATTATAAGAATGATTCAAGTAATAGTAGATTAAGGACAGAATTATTTAATCTGTACAAGAAAATTTTTGTCTTCCACAGAAACTGGGGCCTTCCCTTAGAGGGGCCATGGAGTGGTGGATTAGCAAGAAAGGATCTAAGTTTTTAAATCTAGCTAGATTTTAAAAAAGCCAAAGCAGTGTGCCAAGGCCAAAAAACCTCTGCTTTTTTTTCTTCTGAGACCAAAGATCATTTACCACCACAAGAACAGTCCCATGTTCTGGCCATGGAGAGAATGCTTCCTTTATCCTCCTGTAAAACACATCTTTGGATGTCTTTGATGACCCGAATATGACCATGGAGCACTGCCATGTAAAGCAAATAGCAAGATACTTCCTAGAAGAAGGATTATAGGTGGTGCTTTCAGTTACCATGACAAAAGGAAAAAAACTGTAAATGAGAAGACACCAAAAAAACTTAATTTCTCCATCTTAGAAGGACTGAAAATAAAGTACTTTCACTTCTGAAAAGAACCTCAATGCAGTTAGTCTGGCCCAAGTTGTCTTAATTACCAGGCCATATGAAAAATCCTAGACATGTTACATCAATGTTCTACTAACAGAAGAAACTGTTTCCAAGATACCTAATACATTGAGAAGTATTTATACTGAAAGTGTTTTATTCCTCTATTGCTAAAAAGACTTTACTGGCTTAGAAGATTTGACTTGCCTTCCAAATTCAGTGTGTTTAGAATGGTTTCAGAAATCCCAGCTTTTTCTAACAAGCTCACAGCCTGAATAAAGCCCCCTACTGTGCCTTATTTTAAGGCAAAACACAATTGTGTCCCATCACCAGAGCTTTTCATAACTGCTTTTATTGTAAGCAAAGAAAACACAAAAATCTCTGTTAAATGCAATACCCTTCTTAGCCCCAGATTAAGCAGTGATACTTGGGTTTCTTCAGAAATTCAGCTTGTAAAGGAACAGTCACCTTAAGGGGCCTTCAAGAGATTGATGAAGAAAGAGGAATTTACTGCTTAAATTCAATCTTTTCACATTTCGCATTAAATGTAAGAGTAAATATACCCTGAGCATCCTCACAGAAAAGAATCAAAGGATTCCAAGTGCCACAAACTGATTTTCCCAAAAACTAGTAAAAAAACCTCCACCTAACCAAAACCAAAATGCAAACTGCTTTATGCTCTCCAATTTTCATCAATTTAAGAAAAACACACAAATATTCTGGACCATACTGTCAGACTATAAGCCAGACCCTTTAAATTCACAGACCATGACCAGATTTAGTCTGCCAACATATTCAAAGCATCAATAATCAGAAAAAAACCTATTTATTTCGTCATTTCCTCACAACTATATAAGGGGAGAGAGAAACTGGTGGCCATGTAGGGAGAAATAGATATCCTTTAATTAAAGGAAGATCAAGAAGTACATGCATTGACAATGCAGGTTGATGCCCATGTAGCCCAGCAAATAGAAAGCGGGAGTGCAGTGAAACAACAGGTTACCGAGATGACTGATAGTGCTGACAAGTTTTGTTGCACATGCTCACACAAATGAAGGGATGATCCCAAATAAGGTCAGTGAGAAGGAAAGGAAGTACAAGACAGTGAAGCAGAAGAAAAATTATTTTATTCAGGGACAGAGGAAATCTCCTGTCCTTCAGCTTTTCCTTACCCTGGAACTCCATCTTCTTCTTGTGAAAGAGAGAAAAAAGAGGAGATATGTTCCTTTCCCCAGCAGTATTGAGCTTTCCTTCCTGTCTCGTTCATCCTCCTCAGAAACTCCTTATGATTCATTCCCTGCAGACTCAGATCTGTGCTGCTCAGCTGCCAGACTTGCTTGGAAGCAGGTATACTCTGCTCTCCTTCCTCCACCAGCTTTGCGCAAGGTTAACCAAGGGCCCATAGGAAGCTCCTTCCTCAAAGGAGGAAGCTGGGATTCATCTACTTTATTGAAGCTCTAATAACCCGTCAGCTTCTCCAAGATGGTGTTATGCAGTTATTAGTCCAACTACAGGCCCTCGCTGAAGCTGGGGGCACAAGTAAATCACCCTACAAGCAGAGCTTTCCTTAAGTTTCATTACTGGGAGTGAAAGGCTTTTTGTGATCCTCTTTGACTGTGTTCAGATTGTTAAACTAAAGAAGTGCTAGAGCCCTAGTCATCCACATTCTTCCTTAAGTCCTGGGCACCACCTCAGTGAGCTCTCTCCAAGTTAAATCTGCCAGCGAGGGTGGTAACTGTAAGTGGTGTGGACATGAGCCAGCCAGAGCCATTTGGACTTGGATCAATCCCTGGCCCTTTTTAATTAAGCAATATAAATTCAGTCTTATGTTCCTGAACAACTAGGAGGAGTTTAAGGTGGGAGAAGGATATCAATGCCAAACTGAAGGTGGACATTTCTTACTCACAATTCTGACTTGCCATCTGTTAATATGAAGAGACTGGCTTTCCCTTTGAAGTTACTTGAAGATCTCCACTGTAGGCTCCTTGACGCATTTTTGGTCATCTACAAGGACTGAATGGCACCCAACATTCTTGACCTGTTTGACTGTGAACTTAATAAGCTATTGGAAGAAAAACACAAATTAATACTGAACCTATAGTACCTTCTTCTATAATTTGTACCATGGTGTCTTATCCAAAGATTTACACAGCTTAAGATCCATAGAAGCATACATTCTGCATTTTAAAAGTTGTGCTGTAAAACAGTTTGGAGGGGGATATTACATTTCCTCTCACCAGAAGTTGCTGTGGCAACTACACAGGCTGTTTCAGTTTAGATTGAGGGCCACCCTCACTAGCCAACTCCTGTGCCATCATCCCTCCTGCAGGTGAGCTGCAGGTGCTACCCCAGGCAGCTGCAGCACATGCAGGGCTCCACACACCCATGCAGGTCCAAAGCATGGAGGATTGCCAGACAGGCTGCTCACAGGGTAACCACATGGCAGCAGGCAGGCAGGAGGCCCTGGACACTCAGCCTAAGATCACCCTGGAGGCCACTTTTTCAGATCTATCCAGGGGAGTGTGGGAGCACCTTCATTTATAATAGCAAAGCAATGTTTACAAGGATATCTCACTTTTAGCAAGATAGCTAGAAATGGAATAAATTGAGAGAAGCTAGACTCTCAAATATAGCTCTCTTATATGTCCTTGGAAAGAAACACTTCTAGAAATAGACATTTTCAATGAAAATGTCCTTAAATTTCAGATCTATTTGCTCCTCAATTGATAAATAGCTTCAACAATTTCTAAATTCTGCTTGCCTCTAGGACTCTCTATCACTAACCTATCTAAATGACTACAGACTCCTTTAATCCCTCTATTATTTACTTTATAATTTCTTTTGTCATTCTGGTTTTTCATCTCCCTCTGAGAATAAGTGGGAGAGAGAGTATCCCACATTATTCATGTATCATCCACGTAGCCCCTGATAAAAACTCACCTAATGTACTAACATCACATTCTGACTTACTTTTGTTCCAACTTCAGCAAGTTCCACCCCCAAATTCTTAACCTACATATATGACTACAAGGGCTTAGCATCTATCTTCTCCTCATCTTCTGTCTTAAATCTATTAGCAGGTGTTCTTTTTGGCAGCCAACCGAGACCATAGTTACTCCAAACAGCCACTGAAGTCCAAGGAAAAGGAACTTCGAAAACATAACAAACCCTTGTTTTGCTGTTTCTCCTGATACTTTTTGAAAAGATTTTAACCCAGACTGCACAATGTACAGCTCACTTCTGCTTTGTTTATAAGGTCCTAAACTTCTGCCTCCTCTTTCATACAGATGGCAGCTGGCACAACTGGAATAAAATCATTCTCATCCAGCATCCAAGAGAAACTTAGTAGCATGAAACTTAATAACCCTACAGTTAAACTGCTGTGATATTCACCTTCATATACCTATGTTCAATTTTTTTTTCTCATTGTGCTTAAACACTTTTCTTTTTTTTTCTTTTTTTTTTTTTTTAATGAGACCACCGTATTTATGTAGCTATCTTGAGGAACCCCTTAGAGAGTGTTTTCATCAATGGTGTGCAGCAATGGTCAAAATCAACATCCATGATGGTGAAATGCTAAGAAAGCCAATGTCTTCAAAGACATACTTTCACAGAAAACTTTCAGTCAGAAGAGACTATCTTCTGTGGCACACAAATCACGGGATTCATCTCCACTTCATGTCAGTAGTGCTTCAGATACATCATTTCATGTAAACTACAAAGACGAATCTAAATGAGGAAAGACACTAGAACAGAAAATCACAATTACTCTATTCCCACTACTTTGGTGCAAATTTCTCCTACCATGTAACCTGATTTATTTTACCCAGATATGTATTACACAGGAAACTACAACAGCCTAATTTTTTTTCTTTTATATTTTCACTATTCCACAAACATTATCAGCATTCGAAGTCCAGTTTGAAAATAAAATAAGATCACCTTCAAACAATGTGGTTCTTCCATACAAACACTACATAATGTTTTATCTTCTGTAAAATAATCCCATACTGCTTTCAGATACCCTGTTCTATGGAAGAGTCCATGCTACAAGTTTCAAAGGTAAGAGGATTCATCTCTGCCACGTTTCAAAACTTTGTGCATATAGCCAGAACTCAACACTTCAGAAAACACGGTTTAGTAACACGTAGTCACTGGCTCTGCTACTCATGTCCCTGGTCAGCAGAAACCCTAGAGCATGTTGCACTGAAGAGGCATGTTACAATCTTCTCCTACAATAATGTCCCTGAACTAGTCGATCAAAAGTGAGCTCGAAGGCGAACATGGGGAATCAAAAGCAAGCAAGATCCAAACCACAGGTTTACTCTGTCTGTACCCTGCTGAGGTTATGGACATAAGGGGCATGCCTTGCATCCACACAGCTTTTGCAGTTCTCTGGGATCTCTTCTGCAGGGTGCCATGGCCAAAAGCTTCAAGAAGATACATAGCACCTAAGTGAACAGACAAAGCCAGGACCTGGAACCAACTCCCTACCAACTCAAATAAGAAATGCCCAGCACTATTATCCAGAAAACTTCCCTGGAAGCTGAGGAGTCCTGTTTTAACAGCAGAATCTCACACAATCATTTTATCCTCAAGCAAGTGCTATCCTCAAATGATCCTCAAATCAAAAGGATAACATTTGTTTAGGTCTTCTAAATCCTCTTGCTGATTTTACTGTCTTTTCCTAATCAATCACAATTGCTTTACAGCCTCTGCATTTCTTTATTCTGCTATTGTTCTGCTACTGTAAATTAGCAGAAAGTGGGAAAACAATAATGTATACAGCTCGTGCCCAATAAAATAAAGGCTAGTCCATCTGCCTACACTCCGTCCATCCTAAATACCTATTATATCATTAATAAATAAGCCTGTGCAGTGGTTATGCTCATGGTCACTAGCTAATTATTCAAAGTAGTGGAGAGGACTTAAAAATATCTGAAAGAAATACAATTAGGGGCTAATTTTCCTCAAAGACCCTATCCAAAGTAAAAACGTGAGATGCTCGCAAAAGAAGAAGGTAAAAAAAACTGAAAGAGACATGAGAGGCTATAATGGAGATGACAGAGTCTGGGATGGATCAAGGTCGTATTCATAGAGACAATAAATGTCTGAGTAAAGCCAGGAGACTAGTAAATGTTGGTTATGAAACTCTGTGTAACCAGACTTTTTAAGGCAGAAAGTCTCCTTCACATGGGGACAAACATAAAAAAAAGATTTAAAACAGCAAGGGACTAGGAAGAACTCTCTCAGGGGTGCAAAGCTTTACAAATTTCAATCCACTTGTTAACGCTATTTTAAAATATGGATTTTAGTGAAAGAGTCCAAGCCACAAAATTGCACCTGGGCTATAGACATCCTAAAGGTAGTTCACAGCTGAGATCTTGCATTGATCTCCTAGTGGGATAATCCACCTACATCATATTTAGGTTCAATTTCTCAGGAACTACTAGCTGTCTGGGTTTGACTTGCAATTTCCAGTTCCAAGAAAATCAGAACGGTAAAGTGGCTTTTTGTGTCAGCACTACAAATTAATGGGGACTACTATTACTTTAATCCTTATTAAGATATTCCTGATCAGTAATTCTATAAGATAATACTGTATTAGTGATTTAACAGGGGTTTTTTAAGCATTTCCCTGTGCTATAATTTTTCCACATTTTTTTTTCATTTATTTTCCACTATGTTTTGCACTGGTCGTTCCTCTTCATCTCATTCAATGTCAATAAATGCACCTATACAGCAATGAGTGTAGATATGTGTAGAAACTACTGAGCAATGATAATGCTCCACAGTACATTTCTTTAATGAGAATCATGAACTGGGAACTGTTTCATCTGGATGTTTTGTTTGATTGTAGCAGGACATGCTTAGAAATACGTTTACTGAAAGAGTAACAAGTCTGGCAAACTTGCCTTCTTTAAATTAACATTTTCGTCTCAAACTTCATTAAAGGGCAATGAAATTCCTGTATGTTTCCTTTGCTAGCATTAGTGAGAAGCAAGAGATTTATATGTAAACAGAAGTCTTTGCTTTTATATGCAAGCTCTCTCTCCTATTCAAACCATTCAACAACAGTACAAAATTCTAGTTTTCAGTCACACTAGAGCTTAATTCTTTAAAAGCTTCTTCAAGGGAGTAGTATTCCACTTCTTCCCTCATGAGAAAGGACATTGTGAAAACATGCCCCTTTCAGGAGATACTTCCTTATCCCATAGCCCTAGAAAATCCATAGAAATTAACTTCTTCTAGCTGGACGAAAGCAGCTCATGCAAAGGGGACATGTCAGCTGCTGCCTCATTTTTTTCCTCCAAAGTCAAAGATAGCCTATACTGTCAGCAAATGCAAGTTATACCACACAGGAGCCAAGATGACAGAAATGTCCAGGATTTCAAGACAGTTCAAGGAAGGAAAAGTCACCATGAAAGAAGTGTTTTTCACCTGAAAAGCTCTCCATAAACAGTAATCACAAACAAGGAGCAGGAATAGCAGTGTTAGCCTCTGATTTTCAGCAGAAGAACCAAGGAGTACCCACAGAAAGTGCAAACTCCTCCACATCCTTTCCACACAGCACGTGGTTATGTGGAGCTTGCTGCCATGCAAAGCTTTTTGATGCCCAAAATAGAAATGCTGTTTGATAACTAAAGTTGTGTAGCTCTTTCAGAAGCTACTACACACAGTGACCTGAATACAAGCTCTGACTTCAGACAGTCCAGTGACAGCTGAAAACTGAGAGGACAAATTAGCGGAAGGATCAAACCCAAAGATTTGCTCATATCTTGCATTTTTTCTCACACCAACTGATACCCAGAGATGGAGACAGGACATGCTCAACAGCTGAGGCACAAGTCCTGCACATTCTGTATCTTCACCATGTTCTTATCCTTTCAGATGTCAAAGCCATAAACAAAAAAAAACACGGATGACACGATAAATTTTTAGTGAAAAGCAAAGTCTATTCCTCTCTCAGCTCAGTAAAATACAGGTCTTTCGGGAATCTCCTCAGAACATTGTTTTTCATAGAGGATTACAGTTTATTTGTATCACTGTCCTCGAGCAAAAACCAAAAAATTCCAGTGGAATTAAAATGTTTAACCTTGGTTTCATTCTACTGTCTGACAGGATCAGGTACATTTTAGTGCCACAAAAAGATTAAGCCAGGTAATTTCCAAGAGAGTGTCTACTCCGTGCAAGCACTAAACTCGTTCAGTGCCAGTCCTCATGCTGTTTCCAGTTGAAAGTCAAATAAGCAGGTGTCAGAGCAAAAAGACAAAATACAGACATAAAATTAGACTATCAATTTCTGTCAGCAACTGTGTGCTACCTATTGTCATTTGACCCACAAAACCATTCAATATTAACTCAAAAACTATTAAAATTTTGATTATGTTCACCACAGTATGGTACCTAAACTAATACATTGAATTTTACTGCAGAAGATGTTATTAATCTGGCTTGTGCAGATATTACTACAGATATTATTATTCTGACTTCTCAGTGCTGTTTCATCAGCAACTGTTTACTTTCCTTGCTACTATTTATGAGTGCTTCTAACAGCATATGCTACAAATACACCAAATCTGCATTCCATGTATCCATTAAATGCCTTTCAGTTAATGATTTTTGAGGTCTTGCCCTTAAAAAGTTCTTCAGAGTCAGTGTGCTCCTGTTTTGGACAACAACTTTGTTAGTTATTCACATGCTATATCTCTTTGCTGCAGAGTATATTGAAAAGAATACATCGCTTATATTTTGCTTGCTGTGTGTTCAGTCCACCACGGTGCTAAACGCCGGCAGTTCCCTTTGCAATTATTATTTTCAGTACTTCTGGGTGGATCCACTGTAAGGATCCACTTCAAGAACACAATAAATATTTTTTTTAATAGCTGGTCTGAAGGTGAATATACTCTTTTGAACACTTTATTGTATGATCTCAAATAAAAAGATATCCTTCCCTGCTTCATTTGCTGTGACAATAGAAGGACCACCTGTGCAAGAAGGGGTCTCTTTCTGAACTAAACTTGGGTGCAGTCCTACAAAGTTTATTTCCAGGTAAACTGTTCTTCTGCTATAAACACATATACACTCCTTCGGTACAGTGGCAAGTAGCTCTTGGATACATTAATTGTACATCAAGCCTCGTGATACACCTCAGCAATTTTTTTTCACAACAGAGATTCTAAAATTTTATGATCATTCAATGTTTTGTTACTCAGTAAACTGTTCAGGAAACTAGCAATTTATCTCTGAAAAGCTATCATTCACTGAAATGCAAAAAACAAACAAAAGGGCCAACAGCACACTTGTGCAGTGCTCAGACATTGCCTGAAATTTCTAACAAGCAGGAAGGGAAGGCATAGGTAAGTAATAGTGCGTCCAAAATCACAAAAGCCATCTAAACCAGAACTAGGTATAGAAACAAATCACTGCTCCCAAAGCAACAAGATCATCCTTGACTGAATGAAACATGCTCCAGCAGGACTCACTGTTTACAGGCACATTTGGCAAACATCTGTAAATATTCAGAGTTTAATTTGCACACAACCATTTCATTTACCATCTGCAATCCAGATTCAGAGCATTTTATCCTACATGTTGATTGTTCCTATGAAAACCTCAGTAGTGAGCCCACCAGCAACAAAATCCCCCCTCAGAGTCAATGTAACAGCCTGATTCCCATTTCTCTAGATTTATGAAGTCCTCTTGAAAAACTGGTTTCCAGTTTCAAGCAACTCTCTCATGTCCAGATTATATTTTTATAGGCATTTCCTAGACAGACAATCTTTACAAAGGGACAAATTCTGAATGTCTAAATCATTCCTTTTTAAAATTTGAAGTCAATAGGAATTTTAGCTTAAAATTAATATACTTAGCATAATCCGAGATGGTTAAGTAGAATAAACATGAAGCTCAAATGAAAAATGCATACACATAAATATTTTAACCTGTGATATCTGTAAATACATTTTTTATATTTTCCTTAAGCCTAAATCATCCTTTTTATGTTTGAATTCATTTATAAATGGCCTGTCATTAGCAGACATTGAACTAGGTGCAAACATTTTATTACAGTAGCAAGATGCATGAGCAGGCATAAATTTCACCCCTTAATAAGTAGAGTATGCAATTTAATTTGATCAAGAATAATTAAATTTGTATAAATTCAGGAAATGTATTCCACAGAGGACAAAACTTCAATAGGTGAAATACATGTAAATAGGCAGTTTTACATTTGAGCAAGAGAAACAGACCATGGCTTAATTTCCATTATAGAAATTAAGCAGTCAGAGCTGCTTTTCAGACCTACATGAGAGAAACTTCAAGGACCTGATCCCACAGCTCTTACCGTCTTTGCCTTTTGGTGGGAGGTTTGTTTTCTATAAGTAAGAAAAGCAGTGGGGAGGCCAAACTTTATCAGAATTCAGATAAAGACACATACACTATATTTTATGGGCAGGACACAAGCTTCCATTTCAAACAGATCCTTGCATGGCTGTGCTTAGAAGCTTTTTCAAAATTGTTAGCAACCATGAAATACCAGCCAAACTATTTTATGGAGAAGGAAATTAACATGGGACTATGCAAAGATTCCAGTTCAGCTGCAGCCTGGATTTCAGACGTATTGCTTTTTAAATAGCTTTTGCATTTGAAGTTGATGTGAGATTGATACTAATTTCCTAAACTAAATCCTCCATCAGTAATATATTTATAGTAATGCCAATTGCCATCTACTCTTCTGTCAACATTCCTGACTGTGTTGCAGAGATGCTTCTCCTTGGAAATGAATGGAGAGGAAACCTGATCCATCCTCTGTCTGTTGGGTTGCCACCAGGAGTGAAATGTGATAGCAATTCTCGCCATGGGGGCATCTAGTACTCCAGCCAACACACCTCCCATGCGCACCCAAACACTGGTCATTTGGAAAAAAAAATCTATTCACTTGCTGGACTTGCTTCAAAAAGAAACCAGAGATAATCTCCTTGCCCCCTTCTCCTCAGGCTCCAAACTCTCCCCATGACTTTGCCATTCCCCAGCTGAAGATACCCAGTTTGGAGCCTGGAGATGGTGGTGGGAAAGCCATGAGGACAGTATCTTATTATAACAAGCCCTGATTCAGGGCTTATGGTTTGGAGAACTTTTTAACTATTTGTGAGAAAAAGTCCCTTTGGTCTTGCACTTTCTGAAGTCCTCTCTATGTGTATGACAAGCAGGAAGGGCAGAGTTAGATAGAAATAATTGCAAAAGCAAGTGAGTCCCAGGGAACCTGACACATGGCAAACGTTTTCATGAGGGACAGGATGCTGCAGATATGTGGGGCTTCATTAGTTTTGGTACCATTAAACTCAGGAACACTCAAAAAAAATCAGCCACACCTATTGATTCCCAAAGTTTTTCTCCTTATGAAGAAATATAAAGAGGTAAATAATTGGAGCAATCAAACGCGGCTCCTCTATTGAGGATAACAAATTTTAAACCAAGGGGTTTCAGCCAATCATAAACCAAAGCCTCCTGATGCAACCCTGACAGAGACTTACACACAGCCCTTCGGACTCCCCATCCCTCCCTGCGCTCTTGCCCCAGTCTCTGGAGCTGCGACCGGTGCCGGTTACCGGTGCAGGCGGGGCGAGGCCCCCCGGGACGGCGGGGGAGCCCGGGAGAGGGTCCGCACATGGAAGGGGGGCTGCAGCCAGCGGTGCGGAGGAAACGCAAAGCAGAGAACATTTGGAAAGGAGCCACCCAGGCCCGTTTCTGGAAATAGACCAACTCTCGAAAGGGACAAAAAAAGTGCAGCAGGCCGAAAATAGCTAAATAAACTGCAATTACAGCCAGCGTTTGCTGCCTAACCTGCTGGATTTTCCGCACGGTTGGATCAGCGGCAGCTGCTCGCTCATTTGATGCCTTTTGAGACTAAAAAGCCCAGCGGCTCCCGAAAAGTTTGGCGGGCCAAGGGGGCCGGAGGCGGTAGCGGCACCCCGTGCCGCAGCGGGGATGGGGGTCTCCGGGCTGCCGCAGACGGGGAGCCCCACGGCCCGGGGGCACCAGGCGAGGCCGCGCATCGCGGCACCGGCTCCTTGCGCTCCCGCGGGACACCCCAGCCTGAATGGAGATGATCTGCCGTCAGAGCAACGGCGCCTGTGACCGAGCTACCAGCTAATCCGGCCAAGCAGATTATTAGCCTCCTCAGACACATAGCCGCAGCTCGGCGCTCCCGGAACGGGGTGCCAGGACGGGGCGTGCAGCTCGGCTGCGCTCAGCGTCCCGGCTGCTCTGACGGGATCAAGTCGGAGCGGAGCAGATCAGCGCAGGGTGTGCGGGCGGGGAGTGAGACCGCGGACCGGGCCGGAGGGGTGGCCCCCACCAGGGCCCCACTCCGCGCCCCCAGCCCGCTCCCCTCCCCCTGCCCACCTCGCTTGCTTAAACGTGCTCCCCCCACTCCTTCAGAAGAGGGGGTCAGCCCTCCTCGGGCCAGTCCAGCCCTTCGCAGGCAGAGTGGCTGCGGGGCATAGTGCCGCTCCGGCCACCCAAATCCTCTCGTCCCGTGCAGAGGGAGTAAGTAAATGCGGTAAAGTCCCCGGGGAGGTGGAAAGCTGTGCTGCGGTTGCCTGGTGCTCCGAGGGACACAACTCGGCTTCAGGGGCCGATGTCTTGACAGCCGGCCCTCCGCAAGGAAATCTTTCTTTAGGAGAGGACGAGGGTGTGTGTCTGTGGAGGGGTATACACCTCACCCCCCGGTATGCAAACTGAAAGGTCTAGAAACCACCAGCCCCCTCTTCTCCCCCCCCCCCCCCCAAATCCCTTCCTCAGGAGCATCGCCTCTTGCCCAGAGCACCACGGCTCTGGAGCCGGCCCCCCGGGGGCTGCGGAGCCACGGCAGCGGGCAGGGCAAGCAGGGCCACGCCGCCGCTCCGCTCTCTCCCCGCGGTCACGGCCCCCGCGAGCGCAGCCCGGGCAGGCGGAGAGGGGCGTCCCCAGGGGCTGCGAGAGGGTGGCCCATCCCACCCGGGGGGGGGGGCACACGGCTGGGAAGTGACCCCCGGCTGGCTGCAGTACTGAGGGACGAGTGAAGCGAAGGACACTTTGCGGGAGGCTGAGCGCAGCCTCCGGCGGGGCATTTCAGCCTCTTTGGTATGCTAAGTGTCTGCTTTTCACTGCTGCGGCAGCGGCGGGGGGGAAAGGGGCGAGACGAGCTGGCAAACGGAAGCCGGGGGCGGGGAAGGGTAAATCCGCCGAGGTGCCCACCTCGACTCTGCACCGGACCTGGGCTGGGCAAAGCAGCAGCCGGCACACCGGCTGCCTTTAAGGAGAGGGGTGCGGGCTGCCAGCGCTGCTGCTTGTTGATGTTGGGGTGTCAGAGAGGCAACGAGAGCCTATGATCTACTACACTGCAGTGCCAGCGTCAGGAGCCTCCTGCTCGGGAGCTGCCACTGCAGGGCAGCCGGCACACACACACCAGCGCGCACACACGGCATCCCTCCCCTCACAGCCTGGGCTCCGGCGGCTCTCGCCTCCCCAGGCACGCAAGTGCTGGCAGACAACCTGCCGGCCGGGGTGAGCGAGCCAGGCTGCGCGGGGGACCAGAGGCCGGCGGGGAGAGCCGGTATTTCCCCTGAAAAGCTCCCGGCTCCCCCGCCCGCCGAGCATCCCTTCTCGCCCACCTTGCTCGCCAAGCCGCGGGCTTGGCCTCACGGACGCCCCGAGCAAGAGGGATGCAACAGCAGCAGCGTGACCCCCAAAGACCAGGCGGCCCAGAGCACCTGCATTTGCATTTCTTATGTAATGTACTGCAAGTTTCCCCCTCGGAGCCGGGCTGAACCGAAGCGCATGATTCCGGCTGCCAGGCAGACATAGAGACGGACGCAGAGACACCGGCGTGTGGCACAGAGGGGTCATCCCGGCAGCGAGAGGCGGAGGAGCGGCGCAGCCAACCCGGCGGTGCTGCTGCTGTCACTCGGCATAGCTGGCTGAGTTACCGTCTGGGCGCAAGCCCCAAGAAAGTGTCTACCCCCTTTCCTCAGCACCCTCCACCCTCCCGGCCTAGAGTGCCGGGGGTGAGTGACAACGGGAAGCCCCCAGGCCGGGGGAGGGGGGTGTCTGCCTTTAGAAAGCCGAGCGAGGCGGTGGGTGGGTGTGTGTGCGTGTGGGGTGACATACTGCAAGCTATTCAGAAAGTGCTGTGCAGGACCCGAGCCCCGGCACACTCACCCACCGCAGGCAGGGCCGGCTAACACCAGCACAGGAGACCCAGTCTCCTCTTCCCAAAACTGACTGGGGGTCTCCACGAGGGGCTTGCATCGGGGTCGGAAGGGGGGAGCTCCACCAGCTTCCCCTCAAGAAGGGTAGTGATATAAAAGTTTCCTCCTTGGAAATAGCTGGGCTAGGATGGCCTTTGATATTATTTTTTTTACCCCTTTTCGGTGGTGACAGGGGCTGAAGCTAATACAAACCGTTCCTTGCTTATTCATACACGTATGCACATGCATGTCCGTGCTGGCCTCGATATATCCCCCCTTCTCCCCTCAGCAGGATTGCAGATCTACCTCGGCGAGCAACAGACAGGGTAGCATTAAAGAAAAACAACGCATTGCAATGGATTGCTTACCAGTTGGGTTCTTGTTTTTCTTAAGACTCTTGCCACAAAGACACTGCAGCATATGCGATCCTTTGCTGAAAATGTTCCAAAGAAACCACATTGATTTGGGCGAAAAGCAATCCAGCAGCTTATACACCCTGAGAAAGAAGAGATCCTTGTGGTTGCATAATAATAAATTGAGATCAGTTCTCCTGAAGAGGGGCACCAGTTTTATCATAGAAAAAACGATTATATTCCGATCTTCTCCCAGTTTTTTTTCCTCACGTGGTATATTTCTTTGAGACTTTTCAACGGATGCTTTTTTTTCAGCCAGGCTGAACGGTTGTTCCCTCTAGAGCAACACTGGATTATAACCAAAAGCGTGGAGAGCAAATATAAGAAATCCCTTTTTTCAGCGTGAAGCCAAACGAAAAGTAAGGTAGTGAAATCCCAGCCGAGGCCAAAACCTCATCGGAGACACCGGCAAAACGCGGAAGAAAGATCCCCAGAGAGAAAACCATAGCCTGGTACTTGACTGCTAGGAGGATGGGTGGATCTGCAGAACAAAAGCCACGGCAGGATCCATCCTACTGAACGACTGCCATTGTGCAGCCCCGCGGCGGGAGAGCGCACCGCCAGCACCCGACGAAGCCCGGCTGAGGCGCAGAGACCGCTGCCGGCCGCGGGCGCGGACCCCGCCCGCAGCCCCC